>NC_142143.1:19248636-19400151 GCF_024610735.1 Ursus americanus | reverse complement strand
ACTGAGGGGAAGAGGCAGGGAGTATATGGGGACTTTATGTATTTTCCATATAATTTTGTCATGAATCTAAAATTGCTCTAAAAATTATATCTATTAAAAATAGTAAAATTTCTCTGTGGCATTAGTTTCAGAATTGCCAATTACAGCCCATATCACTGGCTCAGACTTGGAGTATATTTTTAAGTAGTGGTACATTTCTTGAGCCATTCATATTCCTTCTCATCCTGGAAGAATAACAGAATCAAAGATACGCTACTGCGGGCCTCTAAAATGTACTAGAGAGATGTGATGTGTCTTCTATGTTAGCTGCTCAGCTGGTTCCCATAAAAAGGCGAATGTTGACCTAGAGGCAGTTAGGTTATTAAGTCAGATGTGGTGGTCTTAAATTTAATTGATTTAGTTATAATGGGGAAGAATTTAATTTAATCTTAAAATCATTTCATTCAGTGTTTTGGCAATACCATAGGAAGAAAGCACACCTGCTTATTCTTACCAACAAGAATACTTATTTTAGATGTAGATTTTCTAAATTTGTTAATCTGTAGTTTCCACAAATGTTGGTACAATATTTCAAAGTCTATTTTCAAAACACATTAGCCTATAGCTTTTGGCAATTTATTGTTACTGTTTTTTAACTCCTTTGCTGCCTTTGGAAGTTTTCTTGAACAGCAAATTGACCAACAGGTAAATATACTGCTAGAGATTTAATCCTGGATATTAACTACACAAAATTCTTGCATGCACACACATTGTGATACTTGTCACATTCATGATGCAGATCATGGTGTCTGACTTTTCCTGTGATGCTGCCTTTTAGAGGTACTAAATTCAAGTGAACTATCCTTTTTCATGTTTAAGTCAGATGAAGGCTTGTGAGATTAAATATTTCATCCCAGTTATGTAAGTAGACTTCACTGAATTTGGTGGATTCATTTTTCACTTAATGAATAAAACCATTAAAAGAAAAATTACCACTATAGGCTATATCCAGGAGTTAAGGTTTGATTATAAGAAAAAGGATAGCTTATCATATAGGGCCATATCATAATGTTTCTTTACTATTTAATAGGAAAAGAAATTCTATTTTCTTAATGATTTGTTTCTTTCCTCTACCCCTAAAGATACCCATTCTAGAAATAAAATTGAAGATCTTTCCAGTTCTCGGAGTAGTAGGTGGAGCAATATTTTCCTGTTCAAATTATTTCCATGTTATCCTCCATGGTGGTGTTGGCAAGAATGGATCCACTATAGCAGTAAGATATTAATTTCTTCATCATTTAGTATTAATATTATTATAAGTTTTATTATTATTAGATACAGAGATACTAAAAATATGCCAATGTTCCAAGAATGGGGAAGGGAACCAAATACCTTTCTTTTTAGGCACGTAATACAAGAAGTATTTTAAAAAGTTGTTACTGGGGGTGCCTGGGTGGCTCAGTTGGTTAAGCGGCTGCCTTCAGCTCAGGTCATGATCCCGGGGTCCTGGGATTGAGCCCCATATTAGGCTCTCTGCTCACTAGGGAGTCTCCTTCTCCCTCTTCCTCTGCTGTTCCCCCTGCTTGTGCTCTCTCCCTTGCACACTCTCAAATAAATAAAATCTTAAAAAAAAAAAAAAAAGTTTTGACTGATAAAGCATTTTTCCTCTTTCTATAGCCTTTTTCTTAGTAGACTTTTCTGACATCCTATTTAATAATCCACTGTCTTATTACTGTAAATAATTGAGTTGCCATTTGTTTTCTTGCATATTATGCCTTACACTAATGGGGGAGAGGAGAAGAAGGAAATGAGTTCCTGATTTAATAGCAGGAAAGTTTGCCAAAGGTCATGGTTTCGCATACAGGGCAATTTATTACTCATGAAGTAAATTTTATTGAAATTTCACTGGAATATATTTTTAAAATTATTCTTACAATTTTAAAAGGTAAAATTTTAAACCTTAATTCTTAGTTGAATAGGTACACCTTGTGTTTTTGGGTTTTTTTACTGTGCTCATGCTGTAATTTTTTTTTGTATTTATTCATATTTATTTTTTTAAAACTTCTTCAATACTTCTATGTGGGAAAGGGTCATAATTCCTTCCAACTTTTAAACAAATATCTATGTTTTTAAAAACCGTATTGCCATCTTTAAGATGAACATAAGAAGATAAGTACTTAGTCCAGTGATGTCATTTCTTATCAAAACACTATTGGGGGTGCCTGGGTGGCTCAGCTGGTTGAGCATCTCAGCTCAGGTCTTGATCTCAGGGTGGTGAGATCAAGCCCCGTGTTGGGCTCCATGCCCCGGAGCCCACTTACAAAGAAAAACAAAATTTAAAACATCGTTGGAATGTCTTTTTAAAATTATCTGGGCTATAGCTTACTCTCTTGATTTCTTTGGTGCTGTGGTTCAAAATTTCTGTCCTTTAAGAGTAGATTTGATTTTGAGAAAAAGCCAAAGTCATATGGAGCCAGGTTGAATAAAAGTAATAAACATGAAATATGGCATTTTTAGTTAAAAAAAAAAAAAGCCTCGTTCTTTTAAATGACATAAATTGGCTCTCAAGATAGTTTCAAAGGAATCCACATAATTCATAAATTATCAGTCCTTATGAATACATTTTTTATAATTCTAAAGCAAAGTGTAAAACTTATTTAGATACAGAAGCCCTGATATATTTGGAAAAATTAGTCGTTTTCTGAGGTGTTTTGTCAGTTGACCTCGGTATAGTACTATGCATGAGGTACTTAGGAATACTTCTTGCTTGACCATGGATGATAAACCAGAGTACCGGGAACATAAATTTTACTAAAGAAAATAAGATTTAGTGAGGATCAGTATCCATTTTAGAGAATATTTTATTTTATTTTATTTTTTTTTTTAAAGATTTTATTTATTTATTTGACAGAGATAGAGACAGCCAGCGAGAGAGGGAACACAAGCAGGGGGAGCGGGAGAGGAAGAAGCAGGCTCATAGCGGAGGAGCCTGATGTGGGGCTCGATCCCATAACGCCGGGATCACGCCCTGAGCTGAAGGCAGACGCTTAACTGCTGTGCCACCCAGGCGCCCCAGAGAATATTTTATTAAGAAATAATGGATAAATGTTTGAAGGAAGACAAAAAAATCAAACACTATGGTTAAGAAGTAGTTTATTTCTACTCTTAAACTGGTGATTTTCCAATGATTTTAGCAGCAGATTTTTTAAAAAGATTTTATTTACTTGAGAGAGAGAGCAAGTGAGAGAGAGAGGGCACGAGCAGGGGAGAGGGACAAAGTGAGGGAGAAGCAGATTCCCTGCTGAGCAGGGAGCCCGATGTGGGGCTGGATCCCAGGACCCTAGGACCATGACCTGAGCCAAAGGCAGATGCTTAGCCGACTGAGCAACCCAGGCACCCCAGCTTGAATAAAATCTGCAGAACGATAATACCAATAAAAGCACTATCTTATTAGTCTAAATTTTTATAACTTATTAATAAATATTATACATATTTTATAATATACATAACACGTACATTTATTATGTATATTTATTATGCATACAGTATGTATAATAGTATTTATAATATTGTAATTTTATAGTAAATTCTAACTTAAAACATATAAACAATAAACAGGAATAATGCTGTTTTAATGAATATATTAAAATTGGTAGTTATAGATTTAGTAAACCTTAATACCAAATTTATTTCAATATTTTGTTTAGGATAAGCACTACTGAGAGAATCCTGATTCACATAGATAAAAATGTAATGAATTGGATTTAGTGAGAGCATCTGCAGTCTAAACTCAAAAAAAGGCAGGGGTGGATGGTGTTGGTATATAGAGAGACCAGGGCAGAATTAAACTTTTCCTGATCAGTGGTTAAGCTATTTTATAAAATTGGCAGTTTGGGGTGCCTGGCTGGCTTAGTTGATAGAGCATGCGACTCTTGATTTTGGGGGTTATAAATTCAAGCCCCATGTTGGGTGTAGAGATTAAAAATAAAATTTTAAAAAATAAGTAGAAAATAAAATAAAATTGGCAGGTTAAGCTTTATCTGCACAAAAATATGTTAACTTGGCAATTGAATGTTGATGGCCTTTAGCATAGTAAAATTCAGTGTAGAATAAATCATATTTTTTAGTGGTAGTTTGAAATGTGTTTATTTATAAAATTGAAATCACACATCTGTGGCACTGTATTACCTCTGTGTAGCCCTAGGGATCTGTGGAAATTTGAAGGCATGGTTAAGGTCTACATACTCCTTTAGGCCATATACTACATTATATTCTTCTTTAGGTGTCTAGTTCCTAACACAAAATAGATGTTCAGAAAATGTTTGCACTGTGATAAATGCAATGTTAAAATATGATGCTGATTTTCTGATTTATCCCTTAGGGCACTAGTGTCTTGTCACCTGGACTCCACATAGGAATAATTATTATATTGGCAATAATGATCTATAAAAAGTCAGCAACTAATGTGTTTGAAAAGCATCCTTGTCTTTATACCCTTATGTTTGGATGTGTCTTTGCTAAAGTTTCACAAAAATTGGTGGTAAGAAATTCTTTTACTTATTTTTCATGGTATAAATAATGTACTTGGTCCTCAAATACAAGGCTGGAAATTATTTCATACAATGGGTAGGTTTTTAATGGTGTTATCATGATAATAAATAGTTAGCTATTTGTGCTCCAAGTAAAACTGTGAATGGGTTAATGTTATATTCAGGGAGATAGTTTCCTTTCTATATGCTAAGTTCTTTTAATTACCTGTTTAGCTATAGTTATCAACTTTCTGATATCAAGGATTTTAAATATCAGGAACTTTAATGAGCTACCTGTCATGAATTTGAGAAGTTTTAGAATTAGTATTTCCATATTAAATGTGAGGTAAATGGTCTCTTTGTGTTAGTAGTGAATTAAAGTTGTAATTCTTTCCTGAAAAATAAAAGCTAAAATATTTAAAATTTAATAGTGAAATTATTTTGTTTACTTTTTTATAGATAGCTCACATGACCAAAAGTGAACTGTATCTTCAAGACACTGTCTTTTTTGGCCCAGGTCTTTTATTTTTAGACCAGTACTTTAATAATTTTGTAGACGAATATATTGTTCTCTGGATAGCAATGGTAAGTTCTTTTCTGCTAAGATTTTTATTTATTTTTAATAGATGTCAGATAACCCTATGCTGAAGAGTCATTTCAGTGAGACAGCAGATAGTCTTACTATCTAGTCTACACTGTAAATGTTTCTGAATATTTAAAATTAACTTCTTTTAAGCTGTGAATCGTGTTTTGTGTGTGTTGTGTGTGTGTATAGAAATGGCCCAGATTATCTGCAGATCTGGCTTCCAACAACTTAAATCCTTAAAACCCAGTTGTGCACCTTAAAAATATAGCTTTCTCCCCACCAAAAACAATACAAAGATCTCAAAAATCACTTCACTCTGCCCAGAAAACTGCAAATACTTATTAGAAGTCTTTTACTTAATCAAGCTTGTTAGAATTATTCCGAGCTGATAGCAGGTAACAGGTAAATTAGGTGGAATTAATGTTAGAACATGTGGGCACTTACTGCATCAAGAACCGTCAGCTAATATTGAAGAAATGAAACAAAAGATAGTACAACCAAGTACAGGATTCTGGGACCATTTTGTGCTAGAAGCAAGCAACATATAATGTATCTGTTTGGCTCTTGAGGACAGTGCATAACTTACATCAATAATGATGACTCATCAAGCAAAGATTAAATTCTCATTAACTATGTCCTACTTAAGAAAGTGGTATAGAAAATACATGTATTAGTTTCTATTCAAAATGATAATAAAACAAAATTATGTGCTTAAGAGAGCTCTAGCCATCTGAGGAAAAAAAAATCACTGTTAGTAACAGATGAATCACAAATATGGATAAAGGGAGCATTATTCAGTTTTTATTTTATTGAGACATTATCTTTATGGTCTTCAATTAATGGTGGTTCGGAACAGCTTTGCTCTGTTTTCCCCTACCTTTAGACCTCAGTGGCTTTCACCTATTTGTTAGTGATATATAAACACATACTAAAGTTGCTAAAAGAAATCCTTCAGTGAATCTCTTGATAATTTGAATAATCTACCCTATTTGTTAGACTTAGGCATTAAAATATATCTGTTTGATGTACAGACTACAGGAGTACATCTGATGATTCCTTATTCTAGGTTCTATATTATTGTTCTTTTTCTGGAGTAAATAGCTTACTATCCATTTGTCACCTATTCAAAAGTCTGCCATTCTTCAAATGGTGGTGAGATGTAAATCTTAATCCCTGGAAGTTTTTCAGACAATAGTCTACAAATTAGTGTTTGAAAATGAGAATAATTTCCTTTAATTTGCTATCCAGTATACATATTTTTAGGGTTCCAAAACAGTCTAAGAAATAGGGGGTGATTATTCAAAATACCTAAAAATTCAATGTAGGGTTTCTTTTACTAAGCTTGCATCTATATTACCAAATGGAATTGCTTAACATCATTAAAACACCAGGTGTTAAAAATTCAAGCACCTATTTTGTAGTGCGTGAGTTGGCCTGGTTTATGCCAGCAGTAGAGATTATGGTGAAGGCAAACTGAATTTTTCTCTAAAACACTATATGGACAATTTAAAACAACAGAAAACACTTATGTGGACCACAGTACATATGTGCCCTTTAGCATTCTTAAGAAAAGCTTCTTACTTCAGAGAGAAAAGGGTCAGATAGAGCTTTTCGAGTAAATGATATGGGAGATTTTCCCCTCATGGGTGAGAATTTCCTCTCCACTGGCAGAGCTGTGAGCCTCCCTCTCTGAAAGGACGCATTTGCTCCTGGTCTTTGGTAAACTTTTTAGAGTGTGCCTTCCTCCTCAATTTTGTATTCAACACAATTTTGTATATGCCTCCCCTCAACTAAGGTGTCTTTTCCAGGCCTTCACTTTCTTAAAACCATCTCAAAGGAAAAAGAAATGTATATGATGGAATGATTTTATTAATAGTGACTGTTAGCCCTTCTAATAGAAAATTTATGGCTTTGTTGCATAGCAAAAATTGAAAGAATATGGAGTCAGAAGACAAATTGTTAACTTCCAGCTTTTGTATTTTTGTCTAGGACTTTTACCACTCTGAGCCTCAGTTCTTGTAACTGTGAAATACCTTGCATGTTCCAGAGGATTATAGTGAGGTCCAAATATGAAATGTATGAAAATACTCTAAAATGTAGTATTTTCATTGAAGAATTTTAGGTTAAGGTTTGAGATGTAGGGGGAGGGGGAGGGAAGGAGGAGAGAAAAATATCTGCTGCTTCAGAAAAGGCAGACCGTAATTCATTTTATTTTTTGCTTCCAAAGGTCATTTCTTCATTTGATATGATGATGTACTTTAGTGCTTTGTGCCTGCAAATTTCAAGACACCTTCATCTAAATATCTTCAAGACTTCATATCATGAAGCACCTGAACAGGTTCACAAGCATATTGACTAATAGCCCAAGGAAAAGAGGAGAAGCAGTTAGGGGAACCTATGAGTGAAGGAAATTCCCCTTTGCAGGAGGCTAGTATACAATAAGGTTATATTTGAATATAAAACATTAAGTCCTGTAGATTCCATTGTTTATTTCAGTTGTGAAGCCCTCATTGTGTATCAACATTTTGATCACAGGTATTATCAGAGTATTACAATCTATACATTAGTTAGAAACAAAATGAAAGAAAGAAATTTCAATTTTTTGAGGACAAGAAAGTAAACTACTGTAGTTCCAAAGGTCAGTCTCTTTGTCTTAAGTCTTTATCAGGTACTCGGGGTTTTCCTTTACATAAAAACTCAGGGCTTAAAGGATTTTAGCCATCATAAGGGTGATGCTTACTTCAATTGCAAAAAATTGACAAATGAGTTCATAATACTGCATAAGTGCATGGATTGTAATACTGTAATTACTGAGTTAAATGATGTCGTAAGAAATTATATTTTTTAATTAGCCATTTTTCAAGAGTTATGTTAACTGTCGTATAAAAGGAAATACTTGCTTGCAACTAGAATTTAAAAGGGCTACCAGAATTGTCTATTATTTATGTTTAGTAAAAGGAATTTGTCTTACCAATTCAGAAAAACAAATGAATCTTTATATATCATTCCTTGATATTCTGAGTTAAAATTTCATTGTCACAAAAAAAGTGGACATTAAAGATCCCCTTTTAGAAACATAAAAAAGTAGCTAAAGCAAGGTTGATGTAAGAAAATTAGTAATTTATTGGGCCCCTGGGTGGGTCAGTTGGGCATAGGCCTTCGGCTCAGGTCAGGATCCCAGAGTCCTGGGATCAGCCCCATGTTCCCTGCTCAGCATGGAGCCTGCTTCTCCCTCTCCCTCTTATCCCACCCCACCCCCACCACCTCATGCTCTCTCTCTCGCCCACTCTCTCAAATAAAATCTTTAAAAAAATCTTTTAAAAATCTTTAAAAAAAAAAGGAAATTAGTAATTTATGACAACATGGCGAAAATATCTTCCCTTTAGAATATCAGCCAAAGTTAAATAGACAACTCATAAGGGGGATAAATATAAATATCAGTCATCTCATCACCAAATACATTATGTACGGTTTCTTCACTTAAAAGTATTTATGTTGCTCATTATGCGTATTAGAACTATTATAAGGATCGGACTCCCTGTCTTACCTTATTTTTAATTTTGTCCAACAGTTCTGTAGACCATAAGCCATATGATGAAATAATCAAAAAATAAAGGAGTAATGAACACATACTACAGCTTAAGCAATAAAAAGGCATATTGAAAAAATAGTGAAAGTTGATATTCCTTGAAAGGAAAAAATGTGTGTATTAAGTACACAGAAACCACTCTGGAGTACTTATTTTGCTTCCAACTATTAATAAACTCAATAGGACTTTTTTGGGTGTTTGAATAGTACTTAAGATTTATATTACAACGTAAACTTTGGCTTAAAAGAAGTCCTTTACAAAATTTAGTTACTGGCTCCTTAATGTTAGATAATTGTTAATTTCTTCCTGTATATGTTATCATAGTTAAAAAAAAAATCAGTATGGACTTGCTTTTTAAAACTTGGAAAATATTAAAACTAAGGTAAAGGTGGGTTATAGGGGCAAAAATTAGAATCTAAAACATGAAAAAACAGGAGAAAATCAGTCCTCTCCTCCTAATAGGGATATTTTGGTTTTGAATGATTCCATGAAAGCAATTTCAGCAAAAAATAGTAAGTTTAGCTGACATATTTCAAACAAATGCTGAAACAATTTAATATTTATTAAGTCTACTGTTTCATATGTTATTGTGTATTTAAAAATGCAAATTTTTAGTGACAAGGTATAAAGTTAACTGTTCAAGTTTGGAAATGAATGTAATCAAACTTCCATATGTTTACTGAATATTAAAACTGAAAAAATATTTTCTAGGTAATTTAAAGACAGATGTGAAGTATTTAAACTATAAGTAATTAGGTATGTTAATGATATGCTTTTAATCATCACTAAGGGCATGTGTCATTTAATGTGGACCAAGCCCAATTAAATGGCATTTTGATGTCTTTGTGGAAATGACATATTCACAAATCCATATCTTAAAACTGATATTTATATATCTTGTTTGGTTTTCTTAATAGTTTTTAGCAGTTTAATTTATTTCAGAACACAAACTTGGGTGGCTTTTAATAAATTATAGAAGTCAATAGAATAATTTTCTTTTGAAATCTTATTTTCATTAGAATTGGCTGTGTAACAAGTATATACAGTAGCATATACATATAACATAGAGTTTGTATATTTTTTCTTAAAGAAGAACATGACCTTCTATACTTGTGCTTTCTACCTTTTGGGACTAATACAAATACACAGAAGCCAAAACCTGAAATTAAATAATCTTTATTGCTAAAAGTTAATTGAGAAGTGTTAAAGAGAAAAATTCACTATTACTATGAAAGAACTGGAAGCTTGGTATATATAATTTAGGAATTGCTACTACTCACATAACTGTTCAGCTTTATGTGAAGGTTAACAGAAGGAGGGTTCTTGCACTTAAGCTAACTTAATAACACGATGTATTATTTTAAACTAGAATTTTTAAACCACTCTTAAAGAATTACGTGCCTCTTAGCTAATATTATAATTGTATCATATTACTTAGGTTCAAGTTCTTCCTTCAAAGAGTCATCAGAATAACATGGATTGAAGAGACTTTCGAACACTTGCCATCTCTTGCTGCTGCTGTTACATGAAAGGAAACATTAAACATTTGTTTAATTTTTAGATAAGTGTTTTACATATTTCAGCAAATAAAATATTTCAATGCTTGCATTACTTATTTTTTTCAATTTAAAATAAAATGACTTACAGTTTCCATCATAATTTTTTTTTGCAACATCGCCATTTCTTTTCTAAGTTCATTTTGTGCACCAGTAAGTAGGTTATCATGATTCTTCTCCAAGTCCTCCATACTCTAAAACACAAAAGGCCAGTTGTTACCAACTACCACTTTTCATCTCAGATTCTAAGCTTGTAGAATTAATTTTCAAAAGTAGGAACTTTTTAGTATTCAAATAATGTGCATTATTTATTCCAAATGAAAATATTCTAAGTAACGGTGGAAACCAAAGTACCCACTAAAGGAATAAAAGCTTCAGACATGGATCAAATATTATTATAGGAGGTATATGAGTAGTGTGTTTTGCTCAAAATAATGGGTTAATGAGCTGCTAAGGTCAAAATAGGACAAAAAAAAGAATACCATAATTTTTAAAATTTCTAGCAAGCTTTCTAAATATCATGTAGTTATTATGTTATTATGACTGATAGTCAATGTGATGTGAATTCATAAGAAGGAATAAAATGATCTATAATATGCCTCTTTTTTCAATTTATGAAAAACAAATTACAATATAAACCTTTATTTTTCATCTAAAAAATAGTGATCCTAACTCCTACTATATAAAAAGTATTTTAT
Organism: Ursus americanus; assembly: GCF_024610735.1. Lineage (NCBI taxonomy): Eukaryota > Metazoa > Chordata > Mammalia > Carnivora > Ursidae > Ursus > Ursus americanus. Next base: position 19,389,214 of record NC_142143.1, on the reverse strand, counting down.
TAAGTGTTGTGGAGAAATTAAAAAATATTAATACATGATCACTCCCTTATTCCAGTAAGAAGAAACATATAAACAGAAATAATGCAAAATTTTATAGTAGGAATGGAAATGCAACTTGTGGCAACGAAGTAGAAAATAGGGATTAATTCTGATTTAGTTGGCAAAAGAGTAAAATTTCAATAGAGAAAGAAAAAGTAATTAAAAGTATTTTAGAGCAAGAGCATAAATAAAAGCAGGGAAGTACACAATCAGTGAGTTTAGAGAAAGCAATTATCTGGGAGGGGTGGGAGTTACCGGACAAATCTAACAACTGAAGCATAAAGAGAGAAAGAATCACATTATGGGAGGGAACTTGAATACCTAAGAACTGAAAATGAGAAACTACTGACTTTTTCAGAGGGAAGAGATGTTTCGGGAAAATAATAATGACAGACCTATGAAGGGTAGTTTGGAGAACAGAAAAGAATCAGTTGAGGTTTAATAGTATAAGCAAAGAAGGATGCGGTTGTAAACTAGAATAATAGCTCTGGGAATTAAAAAAAGGAACCCACTGCAGGAGTAAAAATTACAGGACCTACTGGATATGAAGAATAAGGGAGATGGACAAGTCAAATATACTAAAGTTCCCAGCCTAAGTGGTAACATTTAGTGATCAGATTTAGAAGAAATCTTTTTTAGTACTTTTATCAATCTTCACACCAATTAAATGGTTTTTAGGGAGCATTAGAGCAAGCTGATTGGAAACACTTTTAAAACTAACTTTGGAATACATATTAAAGTTCTTTAAAAATCTACTAGTTTACTCAGAGCATCCCGATTCCTTTAAAAGGGTGACATTTTAACATTTGAACAAGTTTATCTAAAAGAATCCCCACATCAAAAAAAAAAGTATGTGTAGGATTCCAATGAACTCCTATGAACAGTTACTAAAAGAGGTCAATGCCACAAACCACAATTTGCTAATATGCGTATGTGTCAGATAATTCTCAATCCACAAGTTTTTAATCATCTGGCTTTTTCATTCTATTGTATGTCTGGGCCATCTCTTATGATTATAAGATGGCATAAAAAGCCATTTTTAATCACTAACAATCCTAAAAGGAAATATGCCATAAAATACGTACATAGTACATTAGAAAATACAAAATATTCCTCATTTTCAATTGGGTACTTTCTATTTAGCAAACACTGGAGATACAAAGACAAGTAAAAGACTACTTACAAATGACCTATGGACTATTTTCAGTTAAGATAGAACTATTAAAAGTATGAATTTTATGCACATTATGTACATTTAGGTAAAATTCCCAATTACCATTTCCTGTTTTAAAGAATCCCCACAAAAACATTAGAATCATAAAGTAAAAATATATTTAACAAATTAAAATGGAAGGTAGTTAAGAATTTAAAATATATAAGTAAATGTTTTTTCCCTTAAACTTAGAAGGAAAAAATTATCTTCTACTTCCAAATATAATGTTATATAAGAATCTATTAATAACCAAAAACAACAGACCTTTATGAACTGCTCATATAACTGTCTAATTGTTTTCAGTCTCTGGCTCTGAACAATTCTAGATTGTTGAAAAACCTTTTGTTGCTGTCGAAACATGTTCTACAAATGTAAAAGAAAAGAATTATAACAATTTGGGCAAAATTTAAAATTTAGCAAAAAATAATTCTACATTAAACTTAAAAGGAATGGTTGTTTTTAAATCAACAGTTTTAACTATTATGACCAAGTTCACCACTAATATACAACAATAATAATCCTACCAGTCATTGGAACATTTAGCAATACTCAAAATATGTTCTGTTTTTGTTTTTGAATGTAGGCTTCATGCCCAATGTGGAGCCCAATGCAGGGCTTGAACTCACAACCCTGAAATCAATAACTGAATGCCTAGAGACGCCTCAGTGGCTCAGTTGGTTACACGTCTGCCTTCAGCTCAGGCCATGATCCCAGGGTGCTGGGATCGAGTCCCATATCGGGCTCCTTGCTCAGCGGGGAGCCTGCTTCTCCCTCTGCCTGCCTCTCCCCCTGCTTGTGCGTGCTCTCTCTCAGAAGTAAATAAATAAAATTTAAAAAAAAAAGAGATGCTTACCTGACTGAGCCACCCTGGCACCCCCCAAATACTCAAAATATGTTTTAATTGGTGCTTTCCATATCAACACATATGATCCTTCCAATAATGTTGATCTTTCAGTTCCTTGGGCTACTTTCCACCAATGGTTTTTGTCCCCCACCCTGCTTTAGCCATTCACGTACATGCTCATATCTTAGATTTTGTCATTGCCAATAACTACAACTTCTACATAGTATTAACAATAGAAAATCATACTAAGACAATAGAAAGTCATACTCTGTGTAGATTGCAAACTTTTTAAATAAACATTTTTAAATAAACATGTATGAACTCATTTAATCCTCAAACAACTCTATGAGATAGGTATTATTACTCCCCTTTCATAGATAAGGAAACCAAGGCATAAAGATAATTTTTCCAGTTTCACAGCTAGCATTTGGTCATAACAGGATGTGATTCCAAAGAGTATGTTTCCAGAATCCAGGTCTAACCATTCATTATTCATGCTGTTTCTCCATATAGCCCACTATTCAACTACTACCTGCCTACCATTCTAGCTCACTCTTAGTACTACAACTCAATCTCTACCAATACCTAAAATCCACTCATCCTATACCTAGTTTTCACTGTCCCCTATCCCTATCCCCATATTCTCACTTTCCTCCTTCCCTACTTAAATTCTATGATCAATCATAGTTACTCCTTTCATATATATCCTGCCCAATTTTTACTCTGTCACACTTCTTTAGCTAAACCCCAATCCTGGAAAATTCAACTCTCTAGCTACTCTGCCTACATCCCTGCAGCTGGGCAGACTGGAGAAAACCCCACAATTATGCTGAGAGGTCTCACTTTAAACTATGATCACTGTGATCACAAGCTTAAATTTGATCCTTAATGCTGCTTGGAAATTATATTTCCCTAGTCTATTCACTGATCCACTCATGAAAGATCCACTCATTTGACCTCAAAAGGCAACATGTTTTCTATCATCCAAGGACCTTAATTACTTCACTAAAGAAACACAAGTAATCCAAAAAGAATTTTGAGTCTCCACCACAGTTTCTATCTACACATCTACATCTGTGCTCACATACTCTACCTTCTTCCCTGTTTTTAAGGATCACATACTCTAACTTCTTCCCTGTTTTTAAGGACAACTATCCTTGTTCTCTGCTACCACCAATTTCTTTACATGTTCCAACCATTCTTAAGAATTCAACAACTGTCCTCCTCTTCCCATTACTTTTTATTTTTCCCTCAAGATTATTCTTGTCAGCACAAAAACATGTTGCTCTTTCGCCATTCTTAAACAAAAACCACACACTATTTCTACTCAGACCACCACCCTATTTCTGTCTTTCCTATTCTCTCTTATATTCATTCTAATCAAGTTTTTGCACTCCCTTTTCTACCAAAATCATTCTGTTCAAGAATACCAACAACCTTCAGATTGCCAAATCCACCCTATTTCATCCTTAAGCAGCATATGACAAAGTTAATCCTCTCTCCCTTTTAAAAGGCTTTCTTGACTTCACTTGCAAGTCATTTTTTCCCTACCTATTAGGTCACTCATTCTTAGTCTCTTTTACCGGTTCTCTCTCCTTCTTGAACTCTAAACACTGAAGTATTTATTCCAGAGCTCAGTCCTTAGACCTCCCTTTTACATTTACAATCACTCCATTGGTGATCTCATCCAATCTCATGGCTTAAATGCTGTCTTCATGTTGAAAATTCCCAACTTTGTATGTTCAACTCATATCTCTTTCCAGAACTCCAGACTCCTATACCGATGGCCTACTCAACACATCCCCTTAGATGTTTCATATTAACATTTACAAAACTGACCTGATCAACCAATGCCTAAAATTATTTAATATTAATAGTACCTAAGCTCTTAAATAAGAAATGTGTGATAATTTTATAAATGAAAGAATGAAATAAAAGGATAGTTAATGTAGTTATGTAATATACGGGTGGGGCTCACTTCCACCTCCCATAGAGATGAGCATGTAACCCAAGTCTGGCCATTAAGAGTAAACCATGTTTTGACCATAATGCCTGGTTCAGGAATGGGCAAATGATCCAAACTAGATCAGTGATATTCCTCCAGAGGACTTTCTTTCTGCTAGTTATTGAGAAAAACCCAGTCCACTGGGGTTACTAAACTTGTAGTAAGTTTAAATTGCAAGAAGCTATCTTGCTTACTACATTGAAAGAGCCTATTAAGAATTGGAGACAGAGCCCAAATGACACTATAAGCAATCCTTCCTTACACCCATCCAGCTATGCCTAAAGCTAAACTACCCCCGGACTTCTTTTATATAAACTAATCCTTCTTTTGTACTTTGACAATTTCTGTCACTTGGAACTGCAAGAATCACAACCAATATAGGAAGCAAAGGCCAACAGCTTTTATAAGCATGGTATGTGCCTGTAATTATCTGGTTTACCATTCAGCAGGACCAAAACACATAGCCGGCGTGGGAAATGGAATCCAGCTGAGTGTCATAGATCTACTACACAGCTAGGCTCTCCATTCCTACTTGACACTTGGTTATAATTGATTATAAAATTAAGCGTGATACTAACAGCTAGTTTTTCTTCTTGTTCCTCGGCTTTCTGCACATCTATATCCCACTGCTGAAACAAAGTCAGAAACTGCTGAGAATATTCTTGGTTAAGCTTCTGCCTGTAAAACATAACAATGAATATTTTCATATTTTATACCAAAATATTCAAAACAAAATTTGACATACGTTATAAATACTAAAGAAGGAACTAATGGCATCTTAAATTTTCAAATATGAAACCAAAAAGTAAAATTATGATTTATGCTGATTTTGGAAGTACTTCTTTTCCTAACCAGCTAACAGAAAAGCCTTCTCACATGCTTTAGTTTTTAAAAACTATAGAAGTTTTATTATATATATAAATTTTCCAGAAAAGTCCATTTCATCTCCAAGTAGTTTTTTATTTTCTCCAAACAAATATAGGTTCTGATATGATAGATTCAGCGAAGTTATTATGTTTATCATGTAAGATTTCCAAATAGAAATATTCCACTTAATTTTTCCCCATTTTGGTACAACAGTGATTTTGTAAAAAAGAACAATTAAGTCAATTTAGCTAAAACACACAGATGTAATATTTACAATAAGACTGATCTTTTTCTGCATTGTTAAACAGGTAACTATCAGAAGGCTAATAATTTATGACATTTAATTTTTATTCAGTTGGTATATTTCTAGAATGAATATGAATAACCCTTAGAGTAAAAAACTCAATTGTTATTTAAATGGAGAAAAAGATAATCTGCATTGATTTTTAAGAAATATATCTCAAGTCTATGAAGAAGTAAGGTTACAGGACTAATGGACTTAAAGAAAAATCAAGCCAAATATACACTTTACTAGAGACCCTGATAAACAGAAAATGATAGTATTTTTCATAATTAGCAGCAATGAATACTAAGAAATGATACAGATGTCATAGCTGTGAAAAAACCAACAACCTTACCTTTGCTCTTGCTGGGTTTTCCAAACATGTTCAATTTTCTGGTTACTAGTTTTGAGAGAAGCCTTGGTATATAATTCTAGTCTTTTTCTCTTGGCAAGAAGAGCCTTGTTAATGTCAGCTTTATTGAAAATAAATATTCATTAAAACTTATTGTTGAAAATTATTTTGTTCCCACATATTCAAATTAAATAGGGATATAACTGGTTCAAGAGTTTTGGAAAGACATTTAAAAATAAATCTTGGGGACGCCTGGGTGGCTCTGTCGGTTAAACCTCTGCCTTCGGCTCAGGTCATGATCCTGGGAACAAGTCCAGCATCTGGGCACCTTGCTCAGTGGGGAGCCTGTTTCTCCCTCCGCCTGCTGCTCCCCCAGCTTGTGCTCTCTCTCTCAATCTCTTTCTCTGACAAATAAATAAAATCTTTCAAAAATTAAATTAAATCTTAAAGTAGGTATAATATTAGAAAGGAAGATTATTTGCTTTTTCTTCTAAGAAAGATTTCAGCTATTAGTATCCCTACTTTGATTTTCCTAACTAGAGTTAATTTTTTAATTTAGAGATGATTGAAAAAGCTAAACATGAAAAAAGGGGAGTTTCAAAGACAGACCCTTTAACTCCCTTGTGAGAAAACACTAATAAAGGCTAAGTTTTTCTAAATTTGGAAAATACTCCCCAACAGAAAGAACTCACTTATATGAGTTTTTGCTAGAAAGCATCATATGAAACACACAAAATTATTTTTAAAAAGAACCCAAAGCGGCAGTGGCTCAGTCGCTTAAGTGTCTGCCTTGGGCTTAGGTCATGATCCCAGTCTCCTGGGATGGAGTCCTGCATCAGAGCTCCCTGCTCAGCGGGAAGTCTGCTTCTCCCTCTGCCTGCCACCCTCCCCTCCCCTCCTGCTCTCTCTCTCTCTCACAAAAATAAATAATCTAAAAAGAATCCAAAAGGGAGAAAAATAGTTAAATAAGAAAATTATTTTTAAAAAATACAGTCTGTGATACTTTTAAATATAATTTTTACCAGAAGAGATAAAAAACAAGCATAGAAAAGTCTTAATTTAAGTAAGTATCTTGATATATTCATTCAAGAACCCTTCTAAATATTTTTATGGAACTTTTTTTTCTTGGACTTATTAAAAGAAAAATTTTTTCTTACTGAAGTATAGTTGATACACAATGTTATACATTAGCTTCAGGTGTACAGCAATGATTTCTGGAGCTTTTTATAGGACATGTTTACCCATAAGTACTGTATTTCATAAAACTTTAAATACCTCGAAAATGCTGTGTTAAACACATGCATATGAATCTACCATCAATAATTATTTTTCAGTAATCATGATGGATCTGTATTACTATACAAATATTTTATATTTCCAATATCCACCTACAATAAATTTAGAAGACAGAGTACAAAACAAACATTCTTCCACTACCAAATAAAGCTTTCAAAAAAGACTTGACTGAATAAATAATCCATAGAGAGGAACCAAATACTGACTCTTTTTAAAGAATACTATCCCCTGAGGCACCTGGGTGGCTCAGCTGGTTAAGTGTCCCCCTTTCGCTCAGGTCAAGATCCTCAGGTCGTGGGATCTAGGCCCACATTGTGTTGGGCTCCCTGCTCGGCGGGGAGTCTGCTGCTCGGCGGGGAGTCTGCTTCTCTCTCTCCCTCTCCCTCTGCCCCTCCCCTGGCTCATGCATGCTCTCTCTCTCTCAAATAAATAAATAAAATCTTAAAAAAAAAAAGAATACTATCCCCTAACAATTAATGTAACTAATATTAAATATACCATTTAAGGTTTATAAACTTTTTATCTGATTGTGTATTTCTTACCAGCTAGTAGGGTTTCCTTTCTAAAATACATAGTTTAATAACGTAAAAAATAACAATAGAGAGGTATTTTAAAGGTTTCAATTTATACTGCCCCTAAGAAAAGAACACAGGAATGTCCTAGAAAATAACTAAATTGAGAAAATGAAAAGCTGACATATATACAGATACGTGTTTTTAACACTTGATCTGTGAGTTCGTGAAAAGTTCATACAAACAGGGGTAGAGACTTTCCCCTTCCATTTTTGTTCTAAAATTGCACAATCCATTAAATTCACACATATATAAAATAAAAATACTATTCTTACCTCACCATTGTTAATACCATTCTTACTCTTCACATCGACAACTGAAGAAGATTAAGTAAGGAAATCTATGCAGTTGAATCACACATACTTAGACAAAATCTTATATATGAGGACAAGGCACTGATTAACTGATTAACAGTTCCTATTACACAGGTTATGTGTTACACGGTTTTAAATAATTATCTTAAAAGACAAATATCTCCTAAAACATACCTCCAAATCTTTCCAGCATATTTTGTACTTCACCCCTGTGAAATTACATTAAAAAAATTTTAATTAAGGATTGAAATATCACACATACAATGTATTTTACATACAATACTCATTGGACAAACAAAGTAGATTTTTCTTATAGTACTTTATGTAACAGGCAAAAATTATTTTGAGCACATCACCCCACATCTTCAAATATTGCTGCAGAAGTCCTTTTCTTCCCATGCTTCTCAATTACTGGAGTCTTCCCTACATTGACAATAAAAAAGAAAAATATTTTTGAAACTAAGTATTCCATTTTGGTAATTTTTAATGGTACAATATCTTAATTTTGAGGCCCTGTAGGCTTTTTTGCCAACATTAACTTTTTAAAGCAGACACATAAATACAGTACTTGCTCTGCAGTTAAATGGAATTAAATCAGGATCCGGGACCATTTTATAGGAACAATTTTGCAAGCCTTTGTGTGTTAATGTCATAGTAACCCAGGTTTTTATTTATCTTTATATATTATATATATTTACTCTATATATTTTATTTATTTATTTATTTATTTATTTATTTATTTATTTATTTATTTATGTAATGAAGCAGACATCTGGAGAATAATGACTGTAAAGGTAACATGCTGTGTAAACGTTTTGAATGCCAAATGAGAAACACGAAGTACATGAAAATGCTTTACAAATAAAGTTTTATTAGAGTCTAAAAATATAATGCATCCCAAACGAATGAACTACAGGACATGGTCACCGCCCAAAAATATTAGATCCACCGTACCTTCAGTAACATCCTCCTCTGAACCACTCAGACCTTTTTTATCTTCTTTCTCAAAGTCATAGGCTCTTATAACCTGTTCCTCCATTGATGTCTTCCCAGATTTCCCTGTATGTTTTCTTCCAGAGGGCACCATATTTAGATGTCTTCTGACTTTCAAAAAATAAATCTCTGAAATCTTCTGAATCCAAAGACACCATTTAAGTAAACTGGTAAATTTCAAAATTAGCGATATCAAATAAAGATTATCTTAGTTGAATAACAACTTATTTTGTCGGCCCAAAATTAACAAAGAAGATAATGACAGCATCGACCCTGATTCCAGGTCGGCGATGGAGAGCTGGGATCTGAGAGCTATGAGATCTGAATCTTAGTTCCGCTTGTGTCAGAATCTGGCTAAACTCGGGCTAGATTCTAGTTTGCGCATTTCCGTCACAAAATGAAACTGTAGTTGTTGACAGGTTCGATCCTGTGAGCATGCCCCAAAATAAGCTTACAGCAAAATAAATATAAAACAAAACGTTCCGCAATGTGGGCCTCTAGAAATAACGATTCCGCGTAAGATTTTCACAACACAGGCATCGAGGACAAAGGAAGGGAAGCCCTTAGTTCATCCTGTTTCTGACAGGTTTGGGGCGCGCACGAGGCAGAGACGCGCAGACGGACGAAGGCCCACCCTGCTCCCCGGGATATGAACTTGCCCAGCCAGTCGCGACCCTTCAGACCCCTGTTCAGCCCGCTGCTTTCCACCCGCCCCTCGCCTGGCCCTGCCCTCAGAGAAGTTCACCGACTTCATTTTCCTGTCGGAGGCCCCAAGTAAATCGGAAAGATTTACCTCACAGATCACGAGTAGCCTCTGGCTCGGTCTCCCGCGCTAGAAAAAGTGCTCCCCTCCTCACGCCTGAAAAAAACCCAAAGGTCAAAGACCACAGGTATAGGTCTCCAGACAGGTGCCCGGCCACTTCAGCCTAGACTGCCCCAGACGCTCACCCGAGGCGTCCGCTTGGCTAGCGCGACGATCCTCTGAGAGAACTCAGAATTCACGCGGGAGAAAAGCCAGGATCGCCTCGCCTGAGGGCGTCGCTGATTGGCTGGTGGCTGCGCGCGTGCGTATAGAAGGCCACAGGCTCCGCCCCCACAGGCAACTGACCACGAGACTGCTGACCCAGAATGTCTTACGGGCCGCGGCCTGTCGAGACTAGCGTTGTTGGGGTATGTTCCTGTCTAGTTTTCTTTTTCAACTTAAGTTTAAGTTTTTTATAATATTTGAAAATTGCAGAATATATAAGTTACAAAACATGAACACGTGACCTAATTTGTGAAGTAGAATTTTACCAGAACCCTTGGGGTTTCCTCAGGAAAGACCTTCCATCCCATCCCCGCCCCTAATTCGCCTTTCAGAGGTATTTTTTTAATTACCCTGAATTCTGTGTAAATGTCTTCCCTCCCATTTTCCAGGTTTTGTTACCACACATAAATGCCCTTAACCTTGCTTGGTTTTGTGTTTGAGTGGTACCAAAAAAAAAAAAAAAAAAAAAGTACCATATTCTTTGTAATATTCCACCACTCACTTTCTACTTGACATTACGTCATTAAGAATCTTTATTATTAGGTGTAGCCATGGTTCTTTCATTTTCACTGCTGTATAATATTGTGACTCACTTCCACAATTTATTCATTGATTTTCTTGGCCGTGCACATGTGGACTGCTTTCAGAGCATAACCTATATAAACAATGCCACTATGAAATTCTGATCTCATGCATATATGCTAAAGTTTTTGCAGAGAATCTAGGTGTGAAGTCGCTGGGTCATAAACTGGATGATATTCAGTAATGCTGAAATGGTTTCCAATTTATGACCCCACCAGCAGAGTGAGTTCCCATTGTTCAGTATACTCACCACTTGGTATAGTCAGATTTCTTAATTTTGCCATTCTAGCAGGTATAAAATGATACTACTTTGAGGTCTGCTTTATATTTCTCCAGTGACTCATAAGATTAAACTCTTGTTATGCTTATTGGCTATTTGGATTTCCTTTTCCTCAAAATATCTATTTGGGTTTTTTTGTTGATTTTTAATTAAGCCTTTATATATGCTGGATATTAATCTTTATGACTTTTTCTGAATCTTTTCAAAGAAACATCTTTATCCTGAAGTCATAAAAATATAAATGTTTTAAGGTTTTATTTTTTAGTTGTTAAGTCTTTGGTCGTCTAGAATCGATTTTTGTGCCTGGTGTCAAGGTAGGATCCAATTACTTTTTTTGCCCCACGTGGAACCCAATTTATTGAATACTGCATGCTTTCCCTATAACAGCTATGTTCCTTCGTATGATAAGTTTCTACATGTTTTTGAGTTTGTTGCTTTAACCTGTTCCACTGGCCAGTCTGTCTATCCCTGTGCCAAAACCACAGTTTTCATCATTCTAGCCTTATTATATTTTTGGTATCTTTTTTTTTTTTTTTTTGGTGTGCAGCAAAGCAAGGTTTATTGAGCTATAGCGAAGTGATCATACAAAACTCCCAAAGACGGAGGGGACCCAAAGGGGTTGCCCTATCTTTGGTATCTAATAGGGCAAGTCTTGTACCTTATTTTCTTCAGGAGTATTCTGTGTGTTCTTGAGCTTTTGCTTTTCATGTGAATTTTAGAATCCACTTTCCAAGTTCCATGAAAAAAAAAAAACCTGTTGGATTTTGATTGGAATTGCATTGAATCTAGAGCTCATTTTGAGGAAATGGAGTCTTCCTATTCTTGCATATAGCATATTTTCCATTTATTTAGAATTTCTTTAATATCAATCAATAAAGTTAGTCCTTTTTTTTCTCTGTACAGGGTTTGCACTTATTAGATTTATTTATAAGTTATAATGTTATTTTATTGATTTCTGATATTGATCTTATTCTTATATCCAGCTGGATATAATAATTTGTAGAGGCTGAGATTATATAATCATATCATCTGTGAATAATGACATTTTTGTTTCTAATTCTTCGGCTTCTTTTTTTTCTTTCTTTTCTGACTGTACTCGCTAGAATGTTTAGTATAAAGATGAATAGAAGCATTAATACTGAACATTCTTCCTATTTTAAAGGTCACGTTTCTAAGGTTTCTACTAACAATAATGATGCTGTATGTAGGTAGTTGCTCTTTTTGCAAGTGTAGTTTCTATTTGTGGTTCAGTAAATTTTTTGTTTGCTTGTTTTGTCATTCTGTTTTAAATCATGAATGAGTGCTGCGTTTTATTTATTTTTATATCTATTGAAATGATCTTTTCTCTTTATTTTGTTAATGTGGTGAATAAGATTTATATGTTTTTCTAATGTTAAACCAAGCCTACATTCCTATGATAAACCCAGGTTGATCATGATATATTAACTTTTTAAGCACGTTGCTATGTTTGTTTTATACAGCATTTTGTGTACATTTCCATGACTGAGGTTGGCTTGTAATTTTCTGTTCTTACCTAATTTGGAATGAAGTCTATGTACATGGCTTGCTCCGTTTTAACAAGTCTTTGTTCAAATGCTAGTATTCATATCATTGAGGCCTTTTCTGCCCCTACTTTTAGATATTCTAAATGCAAACTCTGCACTTTATTTCTTCTCTTTCCCTATTCCCTTTCCCCATATACCTTTCTCCTAGCACTTACCATTTTTTATTATAAATATAGTTTATTTACTTTTTTGTCTCCCCCAACCCCCTTTAGAATGTAAACTCTGAAGGGCAGATGGAATTGTATATAGTGTGAGGAACAAATCTGATTTCATCTTTTTCCAAATATCTATCCAATTATCCCAACATCATTTACTAAAACGTCAACCTTTGCCCCCCAGCCCTGATTCGAAATACTACCTTTATTATACACTAGATTTCCATAAGGAAATGGGTCATAAGGAGTTGGGTCAACATCTGGTTTTTTACACTCCACTGACATTCATGTACCAGTACCGCACTGAATTATAGACACTTAGGAGTGTGTGTGCGCGCATGTGTGTATAAAAGATTTACTTATTTTAGAGAGAGAAAGCACGCGTGAGTGAGCAAGTGCACAGAGCAGAAGGGGCACAGAGAGAGAGAGAATCTCATTGTAGGGTTTTGTGGGATTTTTAAAAGATTTTATTTGAGCATGAGCTGGGGTGGGGGCGGCTCGCAGATCTTCCAACCCACGAGCACGGAATGTTTTTCTGTTTCTTTGTGTTGTCTTCAATTTCTTTCATCAGTGTTGTATAGTTTTCAGAGTGTACAGGTCTTTCACCTCGTTGATTAGGTATATTCCTAGGTATCTTACTGTTTTGATGCAATTGTAAATGGGATTCCTTAATTTCTCTTTCTACTGCTTCATTATTGGTGTGTAGAAATGCAATAGATACCTTTTTTGGAGATTTTATTTATTTATTTTGAGAGAGATTCTTTTAATGTATTGTTGGATTAAGTTTGCTAGTATTTTATTGAGAATTCTTGCATCCATGCTCATCAGGGATTTGGCCTGTAGTTCTCTTTTTTCACGGAGTCTTTATCTGGTTTTGGTATGGGGTAATGCTGGCCTCAGAGAATGAATTTGGAAGTTTTTCTCCCTTTTCTATTTTTTGAAATAGTTTGAGAAGAATTTACCCTTCTTTAAATGTATGGTAGAATTCACCTGTGAATGGTCACCAGACATCTGGCGCTGGGCTTTTGTTGGGACTTTTTTGATTGCTGATTCAGTTTCTTTCCTTCTTATTGGTCTGTTCAAGTTTTCTATTCCTGTTTCAGAAAAACCTTGACTTTTTATTGGGATCTCATTAAATTTATAAATTTACTTAGGAAAAAATGACAATGATGTTAAAATGTTCCAACAAAGAACAAGGGGTATCTTTCCACTAGTTCCAGCATATTTTTGTGTCTTTTTTTAAAGATTTTTTTTTTTTTTTAATTAGAGTGAGAGAGCGTGAGTGCGTGCGAGAGCACGACTAGGGGGAGGGGCAGAGGGAGAGGGAGAAACAGACTCCCTGCTGAGCAGGAAGTCCAGCACGAGTCTTGATCCCAGGACCTGGAGATCATGACCTGAGCTGTAGGTAGGTGCTTAACCCACTGAGCCACCCAGGTGCCCCTAAAATGCTTCTTAACGACACAAAAGTGGGGCGCCTGGGTGGTGCGAGCCTGTGGGTGCAGCGATGGCACGAACTCTGTTGGAATTTGTTGTTTCTCTTAGAGGAGTTCATTGTATTCTCTGTCTCCTGGTAATGCTGAAGGTATGGGTTATGTATGATTTTATTTTCGCTTTTGTTATTTTATTGTTCTTAGAATGTGTGGAGAGATTCAGATTCAGGGGGATCACCGTTAACCTCCATATGCCAGATTTCCCCCCAAGTCTTGTTTTTTAAACATCACCAGAGGTGTATCTTTGCTATTAGGCTTCTTTAAAAATAACTTTTATAATTTACTGATCTTTTCTATTAAATCTTAGTTTTCTCTTCCATTAATTTTTGCTATTTATTATTTCCTTCCATTCACTTTTGTTGTTCTTTTTCTAACTTTTTATGTTGGATCATTAACTTGCTTATTTTCAGTCTTTTTTCTTTTCCAGGATATTAATTTGAGATGATAAATTTCTGTGTACCCTTTAACTGAATCCCACAAGTTGTGATATGCAATGTTTTCATTACCATCAAGTTCTAAGTATTTTAAATTTCCATTATGAGTTCTTCTTTGACTCCTGAGTTAATGTTTTTAGACTTTAAAACAAATGTAGTTCTTCAATTTGATCTTTTTAATTAAAATATTCTAATTTGATACCCTGTAATCTGGATCATACCTGTGATATTAAATGTTATTACTTGCTTTATGATTTAGCACAAGGGCCATTTTAAAAAATTATTCTATGTGTGCTTAATAAGAATGTGTAAGCTCTGATTGGGAGGTGTTCAGTTCTAGATATGTCCGTCTAATTAAGTTTTCTAATTGTATCATCAGATCTTTTCAGACTTTGCTGATATCTTTGTCTCCTTGGCCTGGGAATAACTGAGGAGTTATTGGTTATGTGTTAAAGTCTTCTACTCTGATAGTGGATTTTTAAGTGTTCCCCTATAGTGCTATCAGTTTTTTATTTTTGTATTTTGAGACTAGTTAGGTACATGCAAGTTTAGAATTTATTCATCTTTCTGTCAGTTGAGAACTCTAATCATTATGTACTGACCTTAATAATGCTTTTTGTCTTAAATTCTATTTTTTTATGGTAATAACACTATCCTGTGTTTCTTTTGTTTAGTATTAATCTGGGATATCTTTTCTCATGTGTTTACTTTTAAACTTCCTACATCCTTTTATATTTCATGTGTATCCCGTGGTGTATATCCAGTTTTGTTTTATGTTATATTTGGGGGCACGTGGGCTGTTAGCTGGGGTGTTTCAGTTTTCCTCAAAGTGGGTTCTCCAGGAAGCTACTTAAAGCCATCCACATCATGGTTTCTGGGTTCCAGCTGAAGCCAAAAGAGAACAAGCCCCAAAGCACATTTTCAAACCTCTGCATTTGTCCCATGTGCCAAAGTTATTCAAATGGCGAAGCCAGCTTGAGAGAGTGAAGAAAGAAATTCTACCTTTTTTTTTTTTTTTAAGATTTTATTCATTTTTAGAGAGAGAAAGCACGAACAGGAGGAGGGGCAGAGGAAGAAGCAGGGAGCCCGATGTGGGGCTTGATCCCAGGACTCTGGGATCAAGACCTGACCAAAGGCCGATGCTTAACAGACTGAGTCACCCAGGTGCCCCAAATTCTACCTCCCGATGGGCGGAGCAGCATAAGTCTGTACATACAGAGACAGGGGAATTATTGTAGCTCTCTGCAAATAAGTTATCTCAAACCTCTTTTATATTTTGCACCTCCTTGTATCTCTGCTACAGTGTGGGCAATTATATTCAGTTAAGTTACTGTGTGAAATGCAACCAAATACAATTGTGAATGATACAGAAGTGCATAACTGAAATTTTTCTTACCCAGTTTGCCTTAGCTAGGGTAGACTATTACTGCAACAAATAAAACCAAGCATGTATAATGACTCAAAAAAAAAAAAGAGTTTATTTCTCCTATAACAGTACTGAGAAAGTAAATAGGTCCTCAGGGAACTTTTGGTGTGCAGTCATTTAGGGACCCAAGCGAATGGAAACTCTGCCACCTTCACCTTGTGGATTCCAGAGTTGCCAAAGAAGTGGTCTCTGTCCCAGCCAGCTAGATGGGAAAAGAATATGGAGGAGCATTGGGTAGGAGGTTTAATGGGCTAGACCTGGAAGGGACGCACATTATTTCTGCTCACATTTTACCACCTAGCAGCTCAGTCATGTGTTGACACCTAACAGCAAGTACAGTGTTATTCAAGGAGAAGCCCATAAAAATGATTTAAAACATGACCTGAAAATTTAGAACAAAATTAAATTAGGCTCTGCCATCAATTAACTGTGAGACCTTGGGCAAATTATTTGACCTTTCTAAGCCTCTGTTTCTTTCTTCACTAATGCAAGGGGGATAATAGTATTTCTCTCATAGAAATTTGGATTTTAAAAAGTGAAATATGGCATAAAAACTCCTAGTGGGCACTCAGTAGTATATAGCAAGTACTCAGTAAACATAAGTTATCAACATTACTAATATTATAATGGGTATTTGTTGAGTGACTGGTATACCGTTTCCTGAATATCAAACATGAATGCTACCAGTGCCAGACATATTAAATAATATAGAAATTTTAAATTTTATAGTAAAAATTAGAGTTAATATTTTATTAACAAATGCAGATTTAGGGATGGAAAATATGTTTTTTCAAAAATAAGAGTTACTCAGAAGATATAAAATGTCACGAAGCATTTTTGAGTCTTTAAGGAAGTATTTTTCAAAAAGGATATAAGAAGTCCACAGCTATTTAATCAAAAGGAAGACTGCTTGCATAGACTGGTTTAGAAAGGCGCTGTGGTAGTCACTGCTCTCAGTCTTGAGTTTGGTCTCATCCAGTTCTGCCTGTAATAGGCCCATGATATGATTTTATTGAGTTTAGTGAGGTGACACACTTTGCACATCAAACAGAACAACTTCACAGACATCCCTTTAACGGGGAGCTCTTTCCTTCCAAGTCCCCATAAGAGAGCCTCATGGCAGCTGCCGGTTCTCTCCCACTACCTCTCTTGCTTGCTTCCCCAGTACACCTCTTCCCTATTTTTCCTTTTTCCTGTTGCCCTGGATCTTCCCTTTTGGGTCACTTTATTACTTTCTTTTGTAAACAACACAACTTTCTCATGCTTCTGTTGTATCCACCCTGTAATTCCACTCACCAAAACAAAGAAGCTTCCTTAGGAGGTTTGAAAGGGACAGGATTATACATGACTAGTTGATATTTTTGCAATCACAGTTAGGAAAAAAAAAAAAAAGCATAATCTAGAAAGTTAATTTTCTAGGCAGATGTCCTTAACATCTCCTTCTTGGTCTCCCCTGTTCATTTACTGAACACAATGGAATTTGGCACAGTCTTCTCACCCCAACTCTTGCCCTCATCTTTTGACCTCTCAGTTTTTTAAGGTCCTCATCTAAAATGACCTGCTTGTGCACTCCATTTAAAGTCCCCCACCTCTTATGGCCACACCTGAAGCTGCTCCACCCTCACAATTCCCCTGTCAGATATCCTACCCAAATCAATACGTCCCCACCTTTCCATCCCACTTAGTCTCTGTTCACACTATAACCACATGCCAACCTCATTCAGACTTTCAATCCATTACCATTTTACTTTTCCTTGTTCCATGAGCCCCTCGCTTGTCTTTGATGCAAATTCCATCATTTCAGTCAGTCTCATGCTAATAACAACCTGTACTTTCTCTGCATTTGTCTGGCAAAATGTTATTTCTGCAAACACTCAGCTATCTTGGTCTGTGCTATCTACCCTCGCTCTGGTGTATCTGGAGAAAACTACCCAAAGGAACAAATTTGTAGCACTTTTATTTTCGAGGCCCAGCCTCAGTTGGGCCCTCAACTTTGCCCTAAATTCTCTCCATTTTTCCCTGTGGCAACTCATTGTCCCCAGCCTTTTCTACTCTATTCAACCTTGAACACTTAGTAAGGGAAGTAACACTTCCCTTTCACACTTAGTATTTAACAGTCCTATTTTTTTTTCCTGAGGGAGTAGTTCACACTGAAACCCCCCAAACTTCTGCCATCAGAGCTACAGTCTTCCTGAATCTGAGTCCATTCTTTCCTCCTCTTCGACTAGGGAAGATGTTCCTCCTCCTGTGTTCTGAGTTCCACAGCCTCTTGTCTTCTAAGAATCTTATATTATCCCTGGGGCGCCTGGGTGGCACAGCGGTTAAGCGTCTGCCTTCGGCTCAGGGCGTGATCCTGGCGTTATGGGATCGAGCCCCACATCAGGCTCCTCTGCTATGAGCCTGCTTCTTCCTCTCCCACTCCCCCTGCTTGTGTTCCCTCTCTCGCTGGCTATCTCTATCTCTGTCAAATAAATAAAATCTTAAAAAAAAAAAAAGAATCTTATATTATCCATTCTTTCTCTGCTCTATCCCACCCATTAACATTTACAAATATTCTAATATCACATAACTTAAAAAATTCTGGGCCTTAATTCCAAACAAACTATTACTCCCCTATGTCTTCCTCTTAGCCATCAAAATTCTAGAAATAATTATCTAAGCTTGTTGCCTCGAATTCCTTTGCTTCCATATACTCTTGACACCACCCTAAATCACCTTTGGTCCTTTCTACTTTAAAATGGTGCTCACTCTGAAGTGACCAGTGACCTCCAAGTTGCTAAATCAGATAAATGCATGTTCTCTGCTCCTCATCTCATTCGACTCTCATTAAATCAAAACTGTTAAACCATTTTTTCCCCTCCCTCATTCTGTCTTCCCTTAGCTTCTATAGCTACACATTCTCTTGCTATCCTCTTATTCTGGCAGTTTCTCAGTATCTTTGTTAACTCTTCCTTCTTCAGTGGACCCTCAGATGTTGGAGTTCCCCAGGACTTGGTTTTACTTAGTTCTCAATTTGTACTTTCTCTAAATGTTTTCACATATACACAGCTTCAAATACAAGAGTTTCTCAAAGTGTGGTTCATGAGCCAGTCTGAAGATGAGCCGGAGCAGATGATAAAGTGGGGAAATGTGGTGGTTGAGGGTAGGGGAAAGGGGTGTTAAAATGCAGACTCCTAGGCCCCATGTTAGGCCTACCAAATTAATTCTGTGGGTGCGAACTGGGAATCTGCATTTTTTTAAATAACAGTTTTCTTGCTATTTGGTATATGCTTTTCTTTTTTTTTATTTTAATGTTTTTTTTATTATGTTAGTCACCATACAGTACATCCCTGGTTTCTGATGTAAAGTTCGATGATTCATTAGTTGCATATAACACCGTGTGCACCATGCAATACGTGCCCTCCTCCTTACTACCCATCACCAGCCTATCCCATTCCCCTGCCCCCCTCCCCTCTGAAGCCCTCAGTTTGTTTCTCATAGTCCATAGTCTGTCATGCTTTATTCCCCCTTCTGATTACCCCCCCTTTCTTTATCCCTTTCTTCCCCTACCAATCTTCCTAGTTCTTATGTTCCATAGATGAGAGAAATCATATGATAATTGTCTTTCTCTGCTTGACTTATTTCACTTAGCATTATCTCCTCCAGTGCCGTCCATGTTGCAGCAAATGTTGAGAACTCGTTCTTTCTGCATTTTAAATAATTCTCGGCGTCATGCTCATACTGACTGACGTTTGGAACCGCTAACTTGATTTGCTCCATTAACAACAACAGCTCAACATCTCCATCTGGTGACATACTAACATCAATGCCTTATTTTCTCAAATGTTAGGAAACTTAAAAATGTGAAAAGCAGAAAGGAAATAAAAGATATGAATGAATGATCTGCCCCATGAATAGTCAAGATTAGATTATGTCACCTTTTGGCTTTTCTAGCTCCAGATGAGAACTCATCTTTATTCATAAGTTTCAAATTTTAATTCTTACCCAAGTAAATAAAAACACAAGAATTGAAATGACTATTTCATCACATGATGTCTCTTAAAATGGAACCAAAGACATTTAATGGATTTTCAGAGTTAGCTTTCCCTTGGTTAGCTAATAAAAAGCATTCTACTTTCCACTAAAAATTTAATATGGGACATTATAATTTTACCTAAAATTTATTGTTAAATTGTTATCTTAGTTAAAGTAATAAATATTCATTGTAAAACAATTTGTAGAAGATAAATAATTTATGAAGGAAATTACTCATAATCTCACTACCAAGAGATAATACAGTTAAATTTGAGGTATTATTTCATTTTTTTCCATCCATGAATGGATTTTCCACTGGATAATTTGAAAATACTGTTTGACTTTGTACCTGCCTTAATTTGTTACCAGCTCTGGAATTCTTTTCCTTTTCCTTTTTTTTTTTTTTTTTAAAGAGAGAACAGGTGGGGATGTGTGTGCCAGAGGGGACAGAGGGAGAGAGGAGTCTTAAGCAGGCTCCATGCCCAGCATGGACCCCAGTGCAGGGCTCAATCTCATGACCCTGAGATCATTACCTGAGCCAAAATCAAGAGTCAGATGCTTACCCGACTGAGCTACCCAGGTGCCCCAATTTTTTTCGTATTTTTAATCATATGTTTTACTACTTGTATCTAAGGTTTAGCAAACAAAGGCCTCAGGGTTTTATTTACTTTGATCACACTTTGATTGCTTAAAGTCTCAGATAAAATTGGTATATAATGTTAGTTTCAGATGTATGACATAATTTGATATTTACATATACTACAAAGTGGTCGACACAATAAGTCTAGTTACTGTCACCATATAATTGATTCCTTTCACCCTTTTCAAGCACCCAACCCACTTCCTCTCTGATAACCACCAGTCTGTTCTCTGTACCTATGAGGGCTTTTTTCCACATTCAACATATAAATAACATATGGTATTTGTCTTTCTCTGACTTATCTCACTTAGCCTAATACTTGTGAGGTCCGTCCATGCTCTCACGAATGCCAAGATTTCCTTCTTTTTATGGCTGAGTAGTATTCCATTGTATAAATATACCACACCATCAAAACAGTATGGAGATTCCTCAAAAAGTTAAAAATAGAACTACCCTATGACCCAGCAATTGCACTAAGTATTTATACAAAAATACAGATTCAAAGGAATGCATGCACCTTGATGTTTACAGCAGCCTTATCAACAATAGCCAAACTGTGGAAAGAGCCCAAGTGTCCATTGACTAATGAATGGATAAAGATGTGTGTTTGTGTGTGTAATGGAATATTAAGCCATCAAAAAGAATGAATTCTTGCCATATGCAACGACATGGATGGAACTAGAGTGTATTATGTGAAGTGAAATAAATCAGAGAAAGTCAAATACCATATGATTTCTCTGTGGAATTTAAGAAACAAAACAGATGAACATAGGGGAAAAGAAGGAAAAATAAAATAAGATAAAAACAGAGAGGAAGGCAAACCATGAGTTGCTTACCTATAGAGAACAAACTGAGGGTTGCTGAAGGGGAGGTGTTTGGGAGGATGGGCTAAGTGGGTGATGGGCATTAAGGCAGGCACTTGTGATGAGCACTGGGCATTACATTTAAGTGATCAATGACTAAATTCTACTCCTGAAACCAGTGTGACACTATATGTTAACTAACTTGAATTTAAATAAAAAATTGGAAGAAAATTACAAAATATATATATACCACGTCATCTTTATCCATCCATCCATCAATGGACAGTCAGGTTTCCATATCTTGGCTTTTATAAATAATGCTGCAATGAACTCAGTCCTAATTCTTAGAAGGCCACATTAATATTCCTCTGTATTTGCCCATTTATTTTATCTAATTACCTGGATTCCTCTCATTTTCAGTAAGCAGTGGTAGAGAATCTTGTCAAGGTCATTTGAAAGCCTTGTTTCCTTATTCGTTGTTTCAAAGAACTAAGGTGATACAGTCAGTCTTAGAAAACTTACCAGTACATGAATTAATGATGGACTCATACCTTGAGGTATGAGTAGGAGTTTAATGGATAGATAAGCAAGGAAAAGACAGGTCAGCCAAGAAGAATAGCATCTGCAAGGATACAGAGGGTAGAAGTGTGTAACATGTTTGGAAAAATGCAATGTGGCTGGCAGTGTGTGGCCACAGATGAGACTGGCAGGGGAGGAAAAGCAGAAGATCAGAAAGACAAGTTGGGACCAATTGTGAACCAAATAACCATAACTGTGAACCATTTATGGAGCATTTATTCTGTGACAGGTACTGTACTGATGCTTTGCAAACATTTCTTTGAACCTTTTCAATAATGAAAAATTTGTAAGGTTCACTGTATTCTGATCAACAAATTTGATTTTTCTAATTTTTTTCAAGTATGGCAGCTTGCCTTAAGTATTTAACCCAGGAACTTGGTCTTCCACATTAACCCAAACTTTATTCTGTGAAGTTAGTGTTTTTATCAGGCCAGCACCCCTCCCCTCTTTCTTTTGGTAAAAGTCTCTATCTCCCTGCTATAGAACTCCCTGGCTACAGAAGTGGGCTTCTGCTTCCTGCTTCTCTGGGAGATGTGAGCCAGGAGCTGCCACAACCCCACTGTGGGGAGAAAAGCTGACATATGGAGGCAGGGATGGGCTGTGTTGAGCAGCAGTCCTGGCAAGGTATCTGTCTTCTCTACCCTTTTTTTTTTTTTTTGGTCCCTTGCAATCCAAGTGTATCTTGGTGGCTAAGAGTTAATTTTGGAGATACTTGGGTCAAAAGCTGGCATTGACACTTAACAGTTACAGACCTTGGGCAAGCCACTTAAACTAGTTAGGCCCCAGTGGTAAAATGAGAATGTGGTGAAGATGAAATGGGATTATGAGCATAATGCATTTAGCACACACAATGTGTTCACTAAGATGTAGCTGCTATTAGTTAAAATGTCCATGCTACCCAGAGCAATCTACACTTTCAATGCTATCCCGATCAAAATACCGATGACATTTTTCAAAGAACTGGAACAAATAGTCCTTAAATTTGTATGGAACCAGAAAAGGCCCCGAATCGCCAAGGAACTGTTGAAAAGGAAAAACAAAGCTGGGGGCATCACAATGCCAGATTTCAAGCTGTACTACAAAGCTGTGATCACAAAGACAGCATGGTACTGGCACAAAAACAGACACATAGACCAATGGAACAGAATAGAGAACCCAGAAATGGACCCTCGGCTCTTTGGGCAACTAATATTTGATAAAGCAGGAAAAAACATCCGGTGGGAAAAAGACAGTCTCTTCAATAAATGGTGCTGGGAAAATTGGACAGCTACATGCAAAAGAATGAAACTTGACCATTCTCTCACACCATACACAAAGATAAACTCCAAGTGGATGAAAGACCTTGATGTGAGACAGGAATCCATCAAAATCCTAGAGGAGAACATAGGCAGCAACCTCTACGACATCGGCCAAAGCAACCTTTTTCATGACACATCTCCAAAGGCAAGAGAAACAAAAGATAAAATGAACTTGTGGGACTTCATCAAGATAAAAAGCTTTTGCACAGCCAAGGAAACAGTCAAAAAAACTAAGAGGCAGCCCACGGAATGGGAGAATATATTTGCAAATGATGCTACAGATAAAAGACTGGTATCCAAGATCTACAAAGAACTTCTCAAACTCAATACGCGAGAAACAAATTAACAAATCATAAAATGGGCAGAAGATATGAACACTTTTCCAATGATGACATACAAATGGCTAACAGACACATGAAAAAATGTTCAAAATCATTAGCCATCAGGTAAATTCAAATCAAAACCACACTAAGATACCACCTTACGCGTTAGAATGGCAAAAATTGACATGGCAAGAAACAATTGCTGGAGAGGATGTGGAGAAAGGGGATCCCTCCTACATTGTTGGTGGGAATGCAAGTTGGTACAGCCACTCTGGAAAACAGTGTGGAGGTCCCTTAAAAAGTTAAAAATTGAGCTACCCTATGACCCAGCCATTGCACTACTGGGTATTTACCCCAAAGATACAGACGTAGTGAAGAGAAGGGCCATATGCACCCCAATGTTCATAGCAGCATTGTCCACAATAGCTAAATCGTGGAAGGAACCGAGATGCCCTTCAACAGATGACTAGATTAAAAAGTTGTGGTCCATATATACAATGGAATATTACTCAGCTATCAGAAAGAATAAGTTCTCAACATTTGCTGCAACATGGACGGCACTGGAGGAGATAATGCTAAGTGAAATAAGTCAAGCAGAGAAAGACAATTATCATATGATTTCTCTCATCTATGGAACATAAGACCTAGGAAGATCGGTAGGGGAAGAAAGGGATAAAGAAAGGGGGGGTAATCAGAAGGGGGAATGAAGCATGAGAGACTATGGACTCTGAGAAACAAACTGAGGGCTTCAGAGGGGAGGGGGGTGGGGGAATGGGATGGACTGGTGATGGGTAGTAAGGAGGGCATGTATTGCATGGTGCACTGGGTGTTATACGCAACTAATGAATCATCGAACTCATCAGAAACCAGGGATGTACTGTATGGTGACTAACATAATATAATTAAAAAAAAAAAGATATAGCTGCTATTAGGGTAAGTGGAAGAAGGAGCAGTTAGACTGACAAGAAACCTATTCACCTCCCCTCAATAACAATTGAAACTTTGTACTCCTGTCTCCATGAAATTGGGATTTACTTTAAAATACACAACAAAGAGAAATAAAGAATAGAGCAAACAAATGTGCCAAAATCTTGATAACTGTTGAACAGATGGAAGTCGTTGTGTTAGACTCTTAAATTTTTTATAATCTTTTTTGAAGAAAGGTTCACTGAGATTATCATGCAGGTTCTCTTTTCAGTCCGGCTGATGTAAACTGCATTGATTTTCAAATGTCGGGTCAACCTTGCATTCCTGGAGTAGACTCAGTTTGATCAATAAAGAGTTGTTCCTTTGAAAAAGATACCGGAATCTGGCTTGTTAGTTTTCGTATAGGATTCTTGAGATAGTTGGCCTATGGTTTTCCTCTCTTATGGTAACTGTGCCAACCTCTGGTATGGGGCTGTGTTTACCTCAACGGATGAGTTAGATGGTGTTTTCCTGTTTTCTACACTCTGGAGGAATTTTTGTGTGATTGGTGCTGTTTCTTAAGTGATTTGACCTCAGTTATAATTGCACTTTCCTTTTAAATCCTTGAGCTGTTATTCATTAGGCTTTGTATACTTTTTTGTATATGTAGGAATAATTTTAAAAATAAATACTTTCAAAGAGCTAAAGTAGGCAAAAAGCCATTTTTTTAAAAAAAATGAGACTATGTGTAACTTTCTTAGCTAAGGGCAATGTAATCATTTCATCCTAATGACTACACTAAAACCCTCACCCCTGGTCTGGATAGCAATCCTTTACATACAGACTTTCTTTCTTCACTACGTCATCATCACCACTGACATTACCAGGCAGGAATAACTACCCAGGCACTGTGCTAAATGTATTACATATGTCATTTCCTTTAATCACCATAAGCCTATTGCCTCTCACATTTTAGGAGAAAGCCAAATTGTAGCAAACAATGTCCAGGATCCTGGACTCAAACCCCAGAAGTCCGACTGCAGAGAGTATGCTCTTCACCTGCTCGTGCCTGTAAGTCATGGAGAGGCAGCACGGCCTGGTGGGGATGGGAAAAGAGACATAATCAGGGCTCCAACCTACCTCTGCGTCTAACTGGCTGTGAGACCTTGGACAAATCACGTAATTTTCCTGGCCCAGGTGTTCTTGATAAAATGCAGGGCATAGTCTAGGGAGTTATTTTGAAACTCCGCCTGTCAGGCCTGGGAGTTTGGAGGCATCCTCTGGGGTCAAGCAGGACAAGGAGCATTCCTTCTTTTATATTACATACTGGCCTTTGATAGGATTTCATTTGAACTAATGGTTCTGAGGCTTCTGAAACCATCTGACTAACTTCTCAGAGTCTTCCGTTCCAGTGAATTCTACAGAATCACTATAGAATCATTTAGATGAATGATTCTATAAATATTCTATGATTCTATTTTCTATCCTATTACCTATTAAGCTCTACATTAGATATGGACTATATTCATTTAACCAAACAAATGTCCAACACACCCAAATGTTAATTTCTCTATAACTTTTCTGTAATAAATTCTTCACATTTAGAATGATACTCAGATACCTCAATTTCTACCATATGATAAATCCCATTTAGAACTTATTTCCCCCCTATAATATGACATCCTCCAGTATGTTATAGGACTACCCTCTCCTTACATTACTTTCCATTTATGTGCAGTTGTGTTCAGCACAGATGCTGAGACACTGTACAAGCCCTCAAGTGATTGCGGAATATGGATAACAATAAACTCATTCCTCAAAGATTTAAAAATCAAAGCATCAGACAAAATGTAAGTTTTTATGAGACTTCACATTTTGAAATACATAACTCTTATAGCACAAACACAGTATTTACATTACAAGTTCTTTTTACAAAATATGTGTTAAAAGAATACTGTTGAGATCATGATCTTAAAATACCCGTTAGAGTTCAAAAAGGACTTACAGAAACTAATCTAAACAATCCACCATATAATGATATAAATAAAACATAGCTGAACATCAGGGCTTACTCATACATAAAAATACGAATTCTCTATCCCAGTGGTCAGCAAACAGTGGCATGTGGGCCAAATCCAGTTGGTGGCCTGTTTTTGTACAGCTGCAAGCTAAACATGGTTTTTGACATTTTTAAAGGTTAAAAAAAAAAAAAACACTAAAACTAACAATAAGGAATATGCAACAGAGACACATGTAGCCTGCAAATATTTACTATGTGGCTTTTTACAGAAAGTTTGCCTATCCCTGCATTATATGAAACCCGTTGAAAGAGCTAGCTACTAGAATATACTGAGTATTTAAAAAGACACCACTGTAATGTGCCAGTACCATCAGCACTACTCATTTCTAAAATGAGGCACTTCTGTTTGAATATGTACATTTCCAAAACATAATTACATCTGGAAGGTAGCTCTGCTACTTAACTCTAGCCCTTTGTAATTAGGCCTCTACATGAAATCACATTCTTAGGTGCTGAAGTAAATAAGCACAAAGTACTTCCGATGTCAGTCATTGATCTCATCAGTAGTTTGACCACTTATGGTCTTAAATGTTAATAAAATCCATAATTTAGGTATTGCCAATAGGAGGTGATATTGTTGCATTATTTAAATAACATGTATAAAAACATATTTAGATATCCCAATTCATTATTTTCAGAAGTAAGGGTAACTAGTTAACTTAGTAGCTACTTATTTTAAAAATGGGAAATGGAAAAAACAAAAACAAAAAAACCAAAAATGTACAACCGCAGCAAATGGCTTTGGAATGCAAAGACTGGGGTCTCTTAGCAGTGGCTCCCAAGGTGCCTAGGCTTCTCATGTGAAAGTTAGTTGGCAATGGTTGCTATGGGAACTTGGCAGCTCTCTCTTGTCAGATTTTTCATTTAAAGAATGATGGGTCCATAAGCAAATACTTTAAAAGTAAAACCAGGTCAGAGCTGCTCAACACACAAGTTTTCCATGCCTTGGTGAAACAATTCCTGGCCAGTAGGCTATATTCACACCACAAAACAAGTATTGTACTGGATGCTTTTCCTTCTTCAGGCCAGGCTGGCTAAGCATCACATCATGAAGACATCTCTATGATGCCAAGTTTTAAAATGCTCAGTGAATGCTGAGGTAGATGATTTTCAAATGAAGATCTTCTATACCCTGATTCGATCGGGACTAGCTTCTTTCTGTATCCTCCTCCTGGGAAATATCTTCCGTTTAAGTGCAATTAACTAGATAATGAAAAAAAATAAATTTTAATTCTCCATACTGACAAACTTTACACTTTGAGTCCTATGACTTTAATCACTTCCACAGCAATCAAGTCTCCCTCATTCCGCCCCAAAACAAAACCAACCACTACTTTTGTAATAGGGTCAATATGCCTAGATATTTGCCCACAAATATTTAAACCCATAAGGATTAAAATTATTTTCACCCATGCTTCACTTTTTTAAAGACCTTAAAGACCTATAACTACAGATTTTTACGCAGTGATTACCAAGCATATTTATTTTCAAGATACCTATTTGTCAGGTCTTTCTTTTGAATGAAACTGGCTTTGTTTAGCTATTAAAATACTGCCCTCAATTTGAAAATGACTACATATGTAAGACAGAACTTTAAAAAAACACCCTGTATTAACATCCTGTCACCACTTTTCCCCTATATTTAAACATAGCAGTAAATCATTTGAAAATACAGATAATACCTAGTTTATGAAATGGGTTGTCAGGCAAAAAATTCATAATTACTAGCTTAGAACCTGGACAAACACTTCTTTCTCATAGAAAGGGTTTATCCATGACACATCTGAAATAGGAAACATGACTGCCATTATAATAAAGCGTCAGTAAGAAAAACAAATGTGTTCTTTATGGTTTCAATTTGGGATCATACTGTCTATCCATCACAGGGTGAAGGCAGGGCTTTGCCCAAGTACAGGCCACCATGGTTTGAGTGATGAGTTGGGACTCTGGGGCAGAGGAAGAGGCAGTGTTGGCTGGTTTGTTGCAAGAATGGTAGAGGTTAAGGAATTTGATTCAAATATGTTAAGAGCAACGGGACAGAGAGAAGAGAGAATTTATTCTTTCCTTCTTTTCTCCCTCCTTGCCTTTCTGGTTCCCTGTTCTCTACTGGTATAAATGACACAGAGGAAAGACTGGCCCTCCCGTTCCTTCCCACTGCCACCAGATGCTCCTTTCAGCCAGTGTGCCTTTTCTCCCCATTGCAGGCCAGCACACAGCTGACTCCTAGTTCCTCAGTGGAACCTCTGTTCTAGGGCAGGGACAGTTTTAACTGCCAGGAATAAAGGCAACAAGAACAAGACTGATACTCTCTGGGAAGTGGATGAAGATTAAATTGCAGTCCTGCCCACCTGCCCATTCTCCCATTTTCTTTCCTTTCATTTATGGCAGGAACTTTAGTCTAAAGTTCTCAATACTTCAGCCTCTTACTCCTTCTCAGTTTAAGTAAACTCACTGCAAGTTTCCCATACTGACAACTAGAAAGGCTCCACTCAACAGTCACCTCAGATGGAGGCTGAGGTGAAGTTTGCTTGCCCCAGCAGGTCAGATCAGACACGGTTCCCTTTCTTCTTTAATCCTTTCTCTTCAGACCATTTCATGCCTACACCAAATAAGGATTCTCTAACCCTTTTCTTTTTATCTCACAAACCTTCCTTCTACTTCTGGGACTTCACTTGAAGGAGGTTGTGTATATGTGCCTGCATGGAGAGAAATTCCAGCAGTTCAAAGGAAATGTAATGGGGAGAAATGTGAGCACAACAGGCACTGTCCACAGAAGAGTAGGAGGTCTGAAGATAAGCCACTGCAGTCACTTTTAGAAAGGTTACAGGAGAAGAAAAATTGGAAACCCATACAAAATCAGTATCAGATAAGGATTCTAATGGGTTTTCTGTTTAGAAATACGTAGAGGTTTTCAGTTTTAGTTTGATGTCTACAAGTTAATCTACTGAATTCTAGGTAGAAAGGATACTAGTAGTGCATGTAAAAGATTAATGAATAAAAGGCTATTATGTTTGCTGCCTGAATATTATGAAATATGTTTGACATATTGACACCCGAGTTAGAAGCCAAAAGAAGAAATTAAAATTTTCTTGTGAATTTATATCACTTTCTGAAAGAGTGAGATACTCTTATACTAAAAAATAATGTTTGATCCCCACATAAAATATTTAAGGCTTACCTGTTCAGCAAAAAATGAGAATATAGTAAACATAATCAATGTTGCCAGTACACAGTGAGTCCAAAACTTCAATTTGTCTCGATATGCTCTCCTGTTCAGAAAAAGAAGCAAATATGTAGTTCTGTGCATAGTTCCACTATATTAGAATTCTTTATATACTAGTTTAGCAAAAAAGTCACGAAATACAAAACCACTGTCTGGAGGCAATTTGAAAATGTTAATACACTGTACATTTCCAACATGAGATCAGATTTTTCATTATGTCCTAGTAAATATTATATTTGAATTGTAAAAGTTACCCAGGCAGAGGAGAGGACTTCAAAAGAAAATCACTTTTAGCATTTAAACAAAAGTACACTTTCATTCATATCCATTTCTTCACAGTCACTTAATCAACACTTTCTGTGGATACAGACAGATGAACAAGAAGTTCTTGCTCTAAAGTGTTTATAAGCCTGGGGAATCACTGACATGCACATGACTAGCCATCACACAAGATGGACCAAAAAATGTACTATCAAAAGCAAAGTCTTGTGGAAAAACAGAGAAATAAGGAAAGCATCTCAGATTTGGTGACATTTCATTTAAGTGCTGAAGTAGGTGGGGGACCTTAAATGAAAGCATTTAGCTGAGTAAGGCAGTGAGCATCATCGAAGAGTCAGAGGAGCAAGCTGAGTCCTGCAGAACTGAATGAAGTCTGGCCTAGGGGCATCAGGGAGAGAGCTAAAGCCATGGCAAGGCAGGTGGGCATCAACTGCAGGTATTCTGGGAAAATATGCAGTGGGGTTTGAACACAATACTGTAGTGGGAAAGTGTATGAAAGTGGGTATGTGTGTGGCAGCGGGGTAAAAATGGTGGCCATCTGAAGGATGCATGTCAGGTGAACAGAAGTGACCAGGCAGGCAGTCATGTTAGTCTGGGTATGAAAACATAATGAAGGCCAGTGAAAATGAAAGAAAACAAGCAACAGAAGAGATCATCTAAGAGTAGATCAACTGGATTTGAAGTTAGGATATTGGGGTTAGAGGCAGTAGAGCAGTTTCCTCATCTGTAATGTGTAAATAATTTATTATGAAGACTACATGCTTAACATGAGGCTTGGAAGATATTTTAATAACTATCAATTCAGGCCTCTGTGCTGACTTCCAGATTCTCATTTACAGCTTGTCTTGTAGTGGATGTCTCTACTTCAAGTCCCATATTGATGGTACCTCTGTTTTCCCTCCTGAATTTCCTATGTCTCTTAATAGGATCACAACCAGCGCAGTTAATTCTAATTTCTATGGTGTCATTCAGAATCGATATGTAATTTGAAGAGCTAAGAAGCCACAGACTGTAATACAGCTAAGTTGTCCCAGGACCCAGAGAAACTTAAAATAGCTGGAGGTTTCCTCAGTCATTCATTCATCCACTGAGCACCTACTATGTGCTAGAAAGGCACTGCGGACTCAGAGAAAAGTAAGACACCATCTCTGATGTTGAAGAGGGCTTTACAGTCTGTCAGGAGAGACAAGCACACCAGACAGACTGCTGTACAGTGTAGAAAGTGTTACACCTAAGGAAGGGGAACAGGAAGAAAGCCTATTGGGAAATTAGAGAAAGGTGACAGGGGACTTGAGCACAATGTCATGAAAGGAAAGAGAAAAAGTAACGTTTCTAGAAGGTAGGGTGGTGGTGGTGGCTCAGCAGTGAGAGAGGACACAGAAGCTGAGCAGGATGAAGAAAATGAAGCGCCCCAGCTCAGGGAATTACACCTGATTCATCTTATTTGTATAACACAGAGATCAAAGTCCTCTCAAACTACTCTTAAGCCCACTCCTTTCTTATTCAATTGGGCCCTTGAAGATAAATTTAGTCACAAACTGGATGTGGGGAGTTAGTTAACACTTGAAACTATCCAGAGATCTTTTCCTCTGAGCTAAAGGAAAGTGAAAATGATAAGAAACCATTCCTAGAAGACAAGGCCCACAATTTAGTAATAACTTCTGAAAATAAAAATACATAGCTATTAGCAATATACATACTAATTGGCTCACTTACCCAACTCCAAGACACCAAAGAGTTCTAGTTGCCAGGGTTGCTAATTTCCTCTCTACAATCTCTCCCAGTGCTGTCCACTGCTTTCCCTTTATTCCCTGAGCTGTGTCCTTGGTTCACACCCTGTTTCAGAGCTACTGAAATGCTTAGTACTTGTCTCCGTGCCTCCAGTTTCCAGACAACACTGCCTCACCAGTCCAACTCCATACTGTTAGTTATCTTTCCAAATCATGAAGTCTGATCACTACAAACATCTAAAAAAAATTTCTCTTGGGGAGCCCCATTCTCTAAAGAAAAAAGTCTAATTCAGATATAGCCCTTCACAATCTCTCCTTTCTCTTTCCACGCACTCTCTTTTACACCCCTGTGCCTTGTACATGCCATTTCTTCTACCAGGAATGCTCTTTCCCACCTGGAAAAGTCTTTTTCATAATTCAAAACCAAGTCCAAATGTTGCCCTCCAGTAACAGAATTAGCTGTTCCCTCATTCATAGTCCGGTAGCACTGAACCCTCCCTGCCAGAGCGCTTGATATCACAACTGTCTGCCTGCAGCCTGTCTCCCTGAAGGGACTGTGAGCACCTCAGAGCCTGGTACCATACTCCTTTCATCTGTGTATTCCCAGTACCTGGCACGGGGTAAATAGTAGTAAAATAAGACATAAAGGAAATTTTATAAGGCAGCTTTGGATTACAGTGGAACATATGGAAGGCTGGAAATCAGGCTGGATTTACCACTTATCAGCTACTTCACCTTAAGCAAATCATGTAGCTTCTGTTACCATATTCTCCTGCCATAAATATAGCAGGTACTCAAGAATCAAGGTAGCTATTGTGGTGGCAGTGAATGAGATTCAATGGATGTGCTTAGCGAATAAGCTCAACAAAAATTTTTAAGTGTATTTTTACAAAGTAATTATAGATCAGATAACACATTAAAGGAATTTCATCACTTTTAAACACATACACACATGCATGAACATGAGACCTTACCACTCCTGCAGTTCATGCATGTGAAGGAACCGGTTTCGATATTCTCTTGGCAGCTCAAACTGGGATGGTATGGGGAACATGGATTCATAGAAATCCCTGAGAACAGCTTTCACTGTCTGGGCATCTTTATGATTATGGTCTATGTTGTCATTCAGGCAAACAAACTTCCTAGAAATAATAGAGATCCAGGGTTATTCGTTATCGTGAGAATGATCTTGACACAATAAAGCAAGAAATGTAGATTCCAAATACATTTTAAATGGGCTCATGTTCCAAGTTGTTACATGTGCTGAAACGCTTCTCTGGGGGAAGAATGTTCTATAAAATTTTTCTTTGGATATTCTTCACCTATAAAACAAAGAGAACTAGGGAAGATAATCTTAAAAGTGCCTTCTAGCTGTTGGAATAAATTAATGATTTCTGTTTAGCGTGTCCCCAATTAAGTGTTTAGTAAATACAGTTTACTGACTAGAGCATTTTGTTGGCAGCCAGGGGAGAAACTGGTAAACACCAAAACCAAGTTCTACTATAGTTATATTACTGAGAGTAGTGACGTAGATAATTGAGATAAAGATGGTGCCTTACAGCTATAGATTATACGAGTTCGATGACTTTTTCTTAATATGTCTACAACCAAGATGCTAGAGTTCTGGCAAAAAGCAGATGACAGTCATGCTTCCCTATTGTCTCAAGTTCCCTTAAAGGCAAAGTCACTAAACTGAGGGCCCGTTAAAACAGTAGGCAAGGGTAATACCACCTTTGAAGTACATGTGCTAAAATTTAAAACAGACAAAAAAAACCCTCACCAAACTTAAATCTAATAAAGCCCTCAGATCTAACTATCAATTTATCGGAAATAGACATGGGAACATGTTAAACAACTGAGACACAAAGTAATCCAGAGTATAGGGAATATAGAGAATATATATTGAATTTCTTCATATACACATACAATATTATATGGTAAAAAAGGGAGATTGTGGGAAAAACCTATAGACAGACTTAATTTCAGTGAATTTACCTGATACCACTTCAAACCAATAAACTTAAACAACATAAATGCTTAGAAAAGACAACTGGGGAAATGTGTACACTGGCCGGAGGGTTTATCATATAAATAATGATATGGTGGTGATTTTGAAAGAATTGTTATAATTTAGAGAAATATATTTTAAAAATCTAGAGATAAAATAATATAATGTCTGAGGTTTACATAAAAATAATCAGGAAGTGGTAGTAAAGGAGTGGATGTGTTTAGATGAAAGAAGAATAACCATAAATCACTTCTTATTGAAGATGAGTGACAGGTGAAAATTCATTATCCTATCTACTCTAAACTTGGGGACTGCTTTAAATTAAAGGATACTAAAGAGATATATCAACCAAATACAATGCACGAGTCTTGACTGTATCCTGCATTAAAAACAAAACAAAACAAAACAAAACTCTAAAGGGCATTTGGAGGCAACTAGGGAAATTTGAACATAAATTATCTATTAGGTGGTATTAGTTAGTTAAGGTTCTCAGATATGTGTTAATTGTCTTTAGTGTAAAGGAGAATGATTTGTTTTAGAAGATATATATGAGAATAATTAGGGGTAAAATGTATGGATGTCTGAAACTAATTTTCAAATGGTTCAGCAAACAAGAACAAAATAACAAAAACAAAACTGTGTGTGTGTAGATAAAAAGAGATCAAGCAAATATGATAAAATGCTGACATTTTAAAATATGGGTTAAATATTTATAGGATTTATTGTACTATTTTTTCAATTTTTTATCTTCAAAATTTTTCATAATGTTGGGAAAAATTAAAGAAGAAAGTATATGCATGAGACAAAGGGTGTGTGTGGACAATAGCTAAATTAGACCCTGCTGGATACCTAACATCGTCCCCTTTCTTCCAAAGAGAATTTGCATTTTGCTCAGTACTTCTCTCCCCATGAGCTGACTCAATGGAAGGCAAGCCCACTCCACCCCAGAGACAGCTCCTGACTGTGTATGTGAATCCTCTTCACAGTGACTGATGTAAGAATGGGGGGAGTGGGGCACCTGGGTGGCTCAGTTGATTAAGTGTCCGCCTCTTGATTTCTGCTCAGGTCATGATCTCAGGGTCATGGGATGAAGCCCTGCATCGCGTTGTGGGGGGGGTCCGTGCTCAGTGGGGAGTCTACTTGTCCCTCTGCACCCCCCACCCCCGCTCATGCGTGCTCTTTCTGTCTCTCAGATAAATAAAATCTTAAAAAAAAGAAAGAGAATGAAAGAAAGAAAAAGAAAGAAAGAAAGAAAGAAAGAAAAGAAAGAAAGAAAGAAAAGAAAGAAAGAAAGAAAGAAAGAAAGAAAGAAAGAAAGAGAAAAAGAAAGAAAGAGGGACAGCACACCATATATACAAAGGGGAGATCCTTCTGTGTCAGAACATTGCTCCGTCTGCAGGGGCATCTAGAACTGCTGTGGCTGCCCTATCTCTAGCCTGAAGATGAAGCCAACAAAAGCAGGAGGGGAGCAGAGAGGAACAAGCCTGAGGGAAAAGCAAAGCCTGGATTCTGCCTAGCCCAGACTCCTTGTTAATGGGGGCAAACCTGTCCTTAAAGCTTCAGTTATTTAGAACACTGATTTAAAATGAGGACCCATAAATGTAAAACAATTAAGAGTTAAAAATAAGATCTGTTCAAGGAAGTATCTGGGCCTGGCAAGCCTGGCTTTTGGTAGATCCTTGTCCGTTTAAGTACCATGAAGGTCTATGAATTCTCTCACCCCAAAACTTTCAAACTGGCACAAAGACATAAAGGTATAAGGTACAACTGAAAACTACAAATTCTCACATGATATTCCTAAATATAACAAAATGACTGGGAGGGCACATTACCAAAATGGGGGAAGCAAAAAGCAAGTATTGAAATTGGTCTTTAAAGTTATTTTAAAAAATTAGGGCAGGGCATTCCAGTCAGAGGAACAGCAGGTACAGAGAGCTACAAGCTGAGTGATTATTAATCATAATGGCTGGGATGCCTGGGTAGCTCAATCGGTTAAGCATCTGCCTTCAGCTCAGGTCATGATCCCAGGGTCCTGGGATGGAGTCCCAACATTGGGCTCCTTGCCCAGCAGGGAGGCTGCTTCTCCCTCTGTCTGCTCTGCCTGCCACTCCCCCTGCTTGTGCATGTGCTCTCTCTCTCTGACAAATAAATAAATAAAATCTTAAAAAAAAAAAGTTAATCATAATGGCTTATTGTTTACTTGGCTTGTGGGAAATACTTGTTATTTTATATTAAATAAAGTGGTTTTGGTTTTTTTTTTTGGAAATAAAGTGTTTTACCGAATACACTTAATAAGCATTAAAGATGTTTCCATTTATCTTAAATTTCTTATTTCTGTCTCTTCCCCTCCCCAAAACAGGAATGAGATTTTTAGAAAAAAATACCATGGCTTTACCTGTCTAGAAATTTTACATCTCTGATCATTTATAATTAAAATCATAATTTAAATGAGGTGAAACTGAAGACTTACAAAAGCATTTAAAAGACTCAAATGAGGGGCACTTAGGTGGCTCAGTCGGTTAAGCATCAGCCTTCGGCTCAGGTCATGATCCCAGAGTCCCGGGAATAGAGCCCCACATTGCGTTCCCTGCTCAGCAGGGAGTCTGCTTCTCCCTCTGGCCCTCATCCTGCCATGCTCAATCTCTCTCTCTCAAATAAAAAAAAAAGTCTTTAAAAGACTGATGAAAAACATTCAATTTTTAGATGCCAGGGTGTTTTTTTCCAGGAAACTGATATCTATTTCCCACTAAAGTTCAAAACTCAAAAATGAAGATTTTAACTAATTTTATCAAACTATCCAAGGCAACTGTTAGGGGACCAGGCTGGAAATTTTCAAGGCTTATGTAAACCTGAACATTTATTCAGCTCCAAGGAATGGCTATAGTTTGCTGGATTAATTTTCACATTTATGAGAGCATTTCTTTTTCCTCAGAAGCTAATCTGAACTTTATTTTATTTATTTATTTTTTTAAAGATTTTATTTATTTATTTGACAGAGAGGAGACAGCCAGCGAGAGAGGGAACACAAGCAGGGGGAGTGGGAGAGGAAGAAGCAGGCTTCCCAGTGGAGCAGGGAGCCTGATGCGGGGCTCGATCCCAGGACTCTGGGATCACACCTTGAGCCAAAGGCAGACACTTAACGACTGAGCCACTGAACTTTATTTTAAATTGCAAAGACTAACCACCAAAACTTTTCTGGAAGTATCTTCTTAGCAATGCTATGACAGTCCCAGCTGTCTGGCCCCACTCCCCATGATGGAGTCCACCCCTGGGCCTCACTGAACAGCTCATGTCACCAGGTTCTTAGAAGTCTGTGCTAGTCCCTGTTCATAGGGGAACCCTATCTGAACTCACAACTCCTATCTCTAGCTCAAGTACTACCTCACCATTAGGCATTTCACCTGCTCCAAACAAAATAAGCCACTTCCTTGAGTCCTACTGCCTTTTTTCATGTTTATTTGCATGATTAAAGATCATTTTTTGGGGTGCCTGGGTGGCTCAGTCGGTTAAGTGTCAGCCTTTAGCTCAGGTCATGATCCTGGGGCCTTGGGATCAAGTGGCATCTCGGGCTCCCTGCTCAGCAGGGAGTCAGCCTCTCCCCCCTCCCCCACTGGCTTGTGCACTCTCTCTCAAATAAATAAATAAAATCTTAAAAAAAAAAGATCATTTTTTAAACTTATAGGAATTTTCTGTTCAATTTTGCTGTGAACCTAAAAGTACTCAAAAAAGTAAAGTTTATTGGTTAAGAAAAAAGTACCTGGGGTTTTTTCTTATATCATCCAACTGGCCAACCACATGAGAAACATTGGTACGAATCATTTTAAAAGCAATTTCTTCTTCTCCCATGATTTCAAACCTAATTATCAAAACATATTTAAAGAGTGTAAATATTTATGTGGAAATAAAAACAGAATTTCAATAAGAAAAGTATTTTATAAAACTTTAACAGTTAATATCCTGAGAATGGCTTACTCTTTTGGTATTACTAAAGAAAACAATCACACATAAATTTTAAAAGAAGGCTTAAGAGAGAAACTACTGTAAAATTATGACAATGCCAGATTCCCACAATTATTCTTAAACAGAGAAAATGTATGTACTACTTACCTATATTTGTTTTTGTCCTTATATGCTTTGTGGATTTTATCAGTTACTGGTTTACAGTTGGTAACTAGACTCTTAGTGACTGGTGGCTATGAGAAAATACAAACATTGCATCAGGCCAAGACTAAGGTGGCAAAGGTGAAGCACTGACCTCCATGTAAAATTTAAGGGGGGGCCAAAGACTCCGTAATCAAAACAAATACTTTAATGCAGTTATTTGAAAAAAATCAAATTGGCATGGTATAGCCTACAGGCTAATTGCCTGTTTTTGTAAATTTTATTTTAATCACACATTACTATACACTGTTAAAACAGTCTTGTAAGTTACTGGTAGAATTTTTTTCAGAAATAAAATAAATTTCTAACATAAATTGTAATGAACTGGTCTATGTCATACTCCTAAGCTAACTTTTCATTCTTAATTCTTAATCTAATTAGGAAATGCTTTATCCTAGGTGTAATCACAGTTAATTACAGTAACGTAGCCAACACGTTGCTAAGAGTTCACTCAAGTAATGTTAACTAATGTTGTTAGTATAACTAGTACTCATGCTCCAAGTAGTTTATTTGCATGAGCCTTAAGAATAACTTATTACCATTAGCAAAGCAGCCTTTACTTACTTAATTTTTTTTAAAAGATTTTATTTATTTATTTGAGAGAGAGAGACAGCCGGAGAGAGAGGGAACACAAGCAGGGGGAGTGGGAGAGGAAGAAGCAGGCTCCTGCTTCAGGGAGAGGAAGAAGCAGGCTCCTGCTTCAGGAAGAAGCCTGATGTGGGGCTCGATCCCAGAATGCTGGGATCACGCCCTGAGCCAAAGGCAGACGTTTAACGACTGTGCCACCCAGGCGCCCCTACTTACTTAATTCTTAACAAAGGATATTTGCTGATTCTAAATCTCATGCCAGAAAGCTGGCAATACTAAAATACTCTGCTAATGAAGGAAAATGTATGCATTTCAAAAGAAAACTAAAATTTCAATCTTTCATCATGCCTATAACAGGGGAAGAAGAATAACTTTTCTATGTGTAAATCACCTTCCTTAGGAAAGAACACACTTCTGCAAGTTCTATGTAAATGGAGGGGCTTGGTAACTGTAAAGTCTTACTAAGAACCCAAAGTTTGTAAGAGAAAGATAGAAAGGGAGAGGAGAAAAGACAGTGAAGGACAGATATGGAAGTACAGGTGGGAGAAAGAGAAGTCTTGAGTGAGAGTGAACACAGGCTGTGCCACCATCACAACTCTCTGAAGTATTCTCATTGGCTATCCTCTGTGATCCTTAGTGAACAGATGTCTAGTTATAGAATATTAGCAACTAATATCAATATTAGCTTAACAGCTACTAGATAGGAGAAAAGAAATTTTATATCAATCATTTATTGATTCTGGATTATCTGGAATTCTGCTGTCTACCAAAGATAAAATATAGAGCATGTTTCTACTGACTGAAGTGCTATACAAAACTGGTATAAATAACACCTGATAAGGATATACTTCCTTTTTACACAAAGGAACTCATGCCACTTACCAGATTAGGATCATAGTATGCCTCCTGAGTTGGTGGAACACTGTTTAGCTGAGTGATATTAGTAGGGAGCATTTTCGAGCAATTTATTAGCATGTGTTCCAGACCTGTTAAATCCTAACAAAGCAAAATTAAAGGATAGACCTTATATGTACAAGTAATAACTGTGGTTTTAAAAACAGAAGTTATATAAAAGTCTCCAAAATTTCTTTAAATACTGTTTTCAAAGGGAGTTTGAGTATATGATTCTTAAGATAAAAACACCCCAAAAAGAACAGAATGAGATAATACAAACACAAATATTTCATATTCATCTCAAAGTAGAACATACTGGACTATGAGGCACTATTTTACACAAGATGGTCAGGGGGATCCCCAGATGGTAGGTCCTGCAGTTAAATTCACCTTGGCACTCTCCATTAACGAGTCTCCTACTCCTGGGACTAGAGGTTGCTGTGACCGAGGGGACTGTGCAACAATCCAGGCCTGGCTGAGACACAGCTCCAGTGGGCCACGCCTAAGCTCCTGAATGAACTTGTCACGAGAATCTTACAGGCAGGGATTGTCTGGCTCTTCTCCAGAAAATATAATAGCAATGCATGCTTAAAGCCTAAAAATGTAATCTCATAAAATATGAACCTCAAATTCGGTTTTAATTCTGGCACTAAAAATGGACTAGTTGTGAATACCTCCATTAGGTATTAAGAATTACTTTTACTTGTGTTACAGTCAAATATGTGAAAGAAAATAGAAGGTTTAGGAGAAAAAAAATACAACACCTGCAAACTTAAAGGCAGGTCGTGAATTCTGGTAGCCAGTGTTCGGATTTCTCTGTCAGATAAGACACCAGATTGGTCTGTATCAACTTCATCAAAAACTTGAGATATATTCAGTGGCTGAACGGCACTCATGAGATAATAAAAATATGAAAAGGCAAACTGCATATCCTCAGAATGGCGCACTTTGTGAAATGACGTCTTGTCAAATTCTTCAGGGAACCTGTCCAAACATAACATATAGTGAGCTCTGAATATTTAAAAAATATATATAGACATTAATCTACACTGAAATATATTCCAACATTTGTGGAGTTAGAATCTTTTCGTTTCCCACTGATTTAGCTGATACCTTCAACATATCAGTTGTCAAGTGTTAAGAGCCATACATCAAGCACAGCAAAGATGTCGATTTTAAGCAGACTTAGCATGCAGGCAACTCAAACAATAAGCCAGACTTACATATCTTGAAGTTCTTGCATAACAATTCGGTCAATCATGTGAGGCATGTGTGCAGGGACTTTCCGAGATGTGAATCCAAACTTGCTGTTTAGAATTTTATTTACATATCGAAGGGAATCTGCAAATGTATCTTTCAGTTGCCTTCCAGTGTGTTTGCTATCGGTGTAGTATGCCAGCTGTGTCTTCAATGACTCTTCTTCCTGGAAAGAGAATTCCATGTAACACAGCATTATGTTTAGTGCTCAAGTGTATTTTGTTAACAAGAGATAAGCACTATTGTATATGACCAGCCACTAACTGTGGCAAATTCAATGAGCACTAACAGGTCACTTTAAGAATCCTAAGAGCAGGACTAAACTGGATACTGAAAGTATCACCAATATTGGCTTGTGAACAACAATTGTGTGATGGAGGTCTATTTATAGGGTATTCTTCAAGGACTAGTCACCGAGCATGAAATTTCATAGCCAATTCAATGCAATATTTAGAAAATTTATTTAAAAATAAGTTTGATAGAGGGGCGCCTGGGTGGCTCAGTTGGTTGAACATCTGACTCTTGATCTTGGCTCAGGTCTTGATCTCAGGGTTGTTAAGTTCAGGCCCCACACACACAAAAATAATTAATTAATTTGACAGCACTTTCAATATCAAGTTATTTCTACAGGTGACATCAAAGGAGTAAGCACTTGAGTTCTGAACAGAAGGACCAAAAAAAAAAAGGACTGTTTCACCATGTGATAGTGTTAATATTATAAAATGTAAAGAGCCCTGTCAAACGAGTAAGAGGCAAAACTGGATGGGCAAAGAATATTAGCAGAATATATGAACACATTTTACAAAGATGAAATATTTTTGCTTCTCAATCTGGTGAAAAAATGCAGATTGATACTAACTATTGTTGGTTAGTCTGTGGAGAAACAAGCACTCGTGTACACTGTGGAAGTATGAAGTGGTACGGCATTCTAGGACAGAGTTAAGTTTAACTTTAACCTAGCAATTCTACCTACAGAAGTAAAAACTTCCTCAAGAGTAAGCTATATGTACAAGAATATTTATTGCAACACTATCTAATTGCAAAACAAACACAGCTCTTACAAAACACAGCGATACTAGCATGGGCTTGCTCTCATACTGCTAGACCAAGCGGCAACTGCAGAGCAGTATGTATTTCACTGTTGCAAAACACATATTTATGTAATTTGTATGTTCACATATCTATATAAAAATACTGGAAAACACCCACCAAACTATTCATAGTGATTATATCAAGTAGGAATATGAAGGAAGGAGGGAGAGCTTTCCCTTTTTTACCGTATATTTTTTGTATTACTTGCAATTTTTACCACTAGTCTATAATACTGTCATAATTTAAAGTAAGTAATGAAAGGAGGAAGCGAGGAAATCATCACAGGCAAGAGCTTTGCAGTCCCTCACTCAACAATCAGTAAACAACTACTGTATCAAGGATAAGATATTTTCTGAAGACAATGAGGTACGTAAGTTCCCCTCTTCAGCCTCTTTTTTCCCAGCCTGACACCTGTTCATGGCTGTGCTCTGTTCATGATCCAGCCTTGACCACAGGGTTTTTCTTGGTCTGTCAACTCCCACACACCCTTCAAAAGTCAGCTCACAGGATACTTCCTCATGGATGCCTTCCCCAATACCTCTAGGCAAAGTTGAGGAATTTTCCTTTTGGACTCCTTGCCCATACCTCAGGAGACACCTGTCATGTTGCTACAGTTATTTACCCACAAGTCTGTCCTCCCAGCTTGCCCTTTTGAATCTCCATGAGCTGTGTTCTAATAGTCTTGCATTCCCCTGTAGTGAACACA
This sequence comes from Ursus americanus, assembly GCF_024610735.1. Lineage (NCBI taxonomy): Eukaryota > Metazoa > Chordata > Mammalia > Carnivora > Ursidae > Ursus > Ursus americanus. The sequence goes on along the minus strand of NC_142143.1, from coordinate 19,346,896 downwards.
GTGATAGCACTTGGTAGATGTACAGATGACACCACGGCACCATGGAGACTGCGGTACAGGAGGGTGAGCACTTGAACCTTGAGGCTGGCTCACACTGGAAGCTAATTAATTTATTTGCACCTTAGGGTTTTTTTCATCAGTAAAATTGGAAAAATAATCCGATCTGACTTGTACAGCATATGCAGAAGCATTTTTTGAAATCACCATATGCCAAGTAAAGATAAGATACCATCCCTGTTCTACTGCTTACTCGGGGCATGCCTCTGGCTAACTCCCCTACTCATTCACACTAAGGCTGTTTCTTAAACTGTGACATGGGGATCATGACAGTAGATAACCTGATAAGGTATTTTGATTGTTAGGGGTACTGGAACAATAAAACCATGTAAGAAAAAGCATTTAGTTTAATGATTGACACAGGCAGTCCTGAATAAATGGTACCTGATTATAATTATCACTTACAAGGTTATCTATTTTTCCGGCGCACGGGAAGGAATAAAGCTGGATGTAACTTACATCAAGAAGATCCTGGAAATACTTATTTTTCTCCCATGGCAAAAAGCCCAGGTAACTGTCTGTATAATGCTGCAGTTTTCTGGCAGGTAGTACTTCATTAACATTTATGTAGTTGTTCGCATTTTCTTCCATTCTGTTTTTTTCTTGTTCTCTCCCTGTGATTTTCTTTTCTTTTATAATCTGCTTTTCCAGTGGAACAATCCGAGATGAGAGTTTTTCTACGGACACACTTTCATCTCTTACTTTTTGTGTCAGAATTTCAGATTTAAATTTTCCTTCGATTTCTAAGTCCGGGGGTGGATTCTGACTCTGGTAGTGACCATTCACTTTCATTGTCACTGCTGGAAAAGTCGACCTCTGAAATCTTTCAGATGTTCCCAAGCTATTCGGCAAGATGCTTTTCTGAACCTGTTTTTCCAGTGGGGCCTCTACACTGTCATTTCTTTCATCTGGTACTAGAGCTTGATTTATTTTTACTTCAGCATCTGGTAAGTTCCTCAGAAATGATCTCAGCAAGGCTGACTTAGAAAGGTTGTATCCTTTCACAGTGATGTCTCCACGTTCTAGTTGCAAATCCAAGTTACTGAGACTCAACTGGGCCTCCTTGGGAAGGAGTGAAATATTTACCAGGGGAATTTTCACCTCCACTTGGAATCTTCCTGTCGTGTTAACATCATGTCTCTTGACCTTTGGAAAGCGTTTTTCTTCAGGAATATCCTCAAACAGTATTTCCGCCTCTGGAAGAAGTGTTGTGGGGCTAACCAAATTTTGGTAAGACTTCTGGGTCGTAGAATTCACTTTGGGTTCCTCTCTTGTGTCAACTTCTACTGTTATGTGGATTTTGAACTCTTCATCATTTGTATTTTGAAATGTGAGATTAAAATGTATTGTGGTCGCATTCATGCCATTGTGCATTATGAGGTGGATGGTTTTCCACTTATTGGCAATAGAAGCATGTCGAATTATTGGGTTGTCACTATAGGCGCCTTCGATTCCTCTTTTGGCTATTTCTGCAAAGCTGAAATAAGGCAGGCATTCACCTTTTGGAATAATATAGTGAGTCTGGTTTGGAAGAAGAGTTACTTTATACAATTCATGAAAATGATCTAGAGGAAAAAACACAAACATGACTTTAAAAATGAGGCATTTCCCCCCCCCCCTTTCATTTAATTCTTAGGGTTTGAGTTTTCACTTTCTAAGAATGACTTGAAATTGACTTCAGAATAATCAAACATTCTAACACAAGAGCTGCTGGTATGGGGCTGATTTTATTATCTGAAGCAATCACTGTTATCAACATGGAATGCTGAATCTAACTCACTACAGAGATATGGCAGATTCCACTGATCAACTCTCATCTTTGTGTCCGTTTGAAAAAAATACAGCCTTCTGCCAAAATGACCTCCAGGGAGAAGCTATCAACAAGATCCAGCATTCAAACCATTCTTACTTAGTGTATTATTGGTCTCTTTTTGTTGTTTCTAAATTAAACCTTTGCACATATTTTTAGGAAGGTATATCTGCTCAGTACAAAATAAGTCAGACTGGAGCAATAACTGGAGCAGAAAAGATGCAGCCCTAGTGTCTACTGTTTTTTAATGATTTGTGTCCTCTCTTTTCACTTACAGCTAGTCTGGATGCAAGGATGGGCGATGGATTCATAGAGAATAATTACTTTAAGTAACAATACAAACCTCCCTCTACTTATCAAGGATTTTGATCCCCTTATTCTAAACATCTTTTTACATGATAAGTATACCTTGCCCACAGTCACCAGCATCAAATCCACAGGACAAGACATTGCAGGCTTGGTCACAGAACTTATCAGCAAGCCAGGAATTCGCACATCCTTGATTACAGTAAGAGACACTATTTAGTCCTCCGCCAAACTGCCAGGGCTGTCCAATTCCAATACTGCCAGTACCCCCACCAACTGCAGCATAGCGACTCCCACCACTGTTACCTGTAGAGGGAAGAGGAAGACAGAATCTTGCTGTGCTTATCGTCTTAGAAAAAGGACAGTTCCTTCTTTCTCAGTAGTGCTGTCAAGATTGATGCCTGCATTCTAGTCAGAAAAGGTTTACCCCATTCTTTAGCAGAAAATTTCATGTACCTTAAGAAGAAAACAAAACTGAAAAGGGAACATCACTTGACAGGGGACTGGGCATGGGATGACCAGGCCTTAGCACTTATTAGCTGTGCAAGCCTGAAGTACAAACTTGCCCACAGGGGCATGTGGCAGTGTGTGTGGAGGAGCAGGGAAACAGGAAGAGATTATTCTGAAGACGGACTGTTAGAACTGCCAAAACATGTCCTAATGTGGGGTGCCAACCTCATCATCAAATGTTAATGTTCTATTAGAGGCTGAGGTCGCTGGACTGCATGGATCTTCTTGGCATGTGTGTTCTCTCACTGCGGCTTACACTTTTCAAAAGTGCATCAGACAGAACATAACTTAAGCTTTGTTTCTTCTAATACTCTGCACTTTTTCAAATCTGTTTCTGTATATGGAAAATGGGGATGATTATATCTCTGCACATACTGTCTCCTCCTTAGGTGACTAAGAAATTCAAGTGGATAATGCTTTATAAATTTAAATGCTTTATAAACTGAAAGGCAATCAAAAAATGTAAAAACATGCTATTATCAACAAATGCAGCTATAACCATGTATGTAAGAGAGGAGATGCTGAAGAGATAAGATCTTTATTTCTCTTTACTCATTGACAGCAAGCTGCTGCTGAAAGCTACCAGCCGTAAGCTCCTAGAAGAACTGGTTAGAGTGATTCTTGCTCTTGAGTTTGCATAATTAAAGATATTCCTGATTTTCATATTTTAAATAATAAAAGGCATTTTCAAGTGCAGGGCCAGCCTGGGAATATGCCCTCAACAAGGGAGAATATGAAAGAACTGAGCTACATGGGGACGCTAGTCATTACCTCCAGAATCTATGGATTACTCTATGTATTGTCTTCATACATGAAGAATGTTTAAGTCAGTGTACATATTCAGTGATGATTAAGAATGGGAAAAAAAGTCCATAAATATGAATAAATTACTTGTGAGCACATCCTTACCAGTGCAGTCACCGCCATCCCAATCACAGGCTGAATTATTACAAGCCTTGTCACAGTAGCCGTCTTTAATCCAGGAACCTGGGCAGCCCTCAGCACAGTTGGGCACAGGCCATGTCAGATAAACCTATGACAGAGCCAGAAAGAAAATAAAATGGACACTTTTTAATCTCAAATTAGGATTCCTTCTAAAAAAAGAAAGAAACTGAGCCTCCAGTAAAGGTTACAATTCTCCTCGGGCTGGCTGCATTCACGTGGCATATTTTACATGGCTTGCTACAGCAGTTTACAGAGTCCTGATCTGTCAATAATTCTTACTGAGCACATTTACTCTTTTTCTTGACTGAAGGAAAGCAGACAAGGACTCAACCCACAGATTAGTTTATAATCTATTTTGAAAAAGAACAGCAACACATCAGACTTAAAGGTAAGTACAAAAGCGTGCCAAAGCAGGTAGAAAGTATACCACACATTCACTGCTTTTCTGTGACAACTGTCATTAATTCCTGAATGTATTTACCCATAATCTTGTCTCGCAGCTGAGAAAAACAGCAGATGAACTCTCAAAATCCTTATCTCTGTGCATAAGGTCCTGTGATAAATTATTAGCACAGCGTTCTAAGTTGTGAACTCGCCTGCTTTCAAAATGAGTGACATAGTACATGGTAACTTTTTAAATTAAATTCATTAAAAAAAAAATACACTCCATGCCTCTCCATGCTCCATCTATTTGGAATGTCTTTCTTCATCTAGTTAAATCTTACTTGTTCTTCAAGGTTCACTTCGATTCAGATGGGAATTCTTTTCTAGCCCTGTCTAATTTTAACTTCCTGGGCCCCCATGCCTTCCCACCGAGGGCACACCTGCTGGCACAGAAATCACTGTCCCTAGTTACTGATTTGTGTGCCTCCCCTGTCAAGCCAAAGCTCACCCTGGCAGCCCTACAAACACAGAGGAGGCAACTGAACAGGGGAAGGAGAGAATGAACACACTGCGGTGGCATAAACAGCAAGAGGAAAAGTAGCTTTGTGCGATTAGCATTTCCAGTTGCAGGGTTCTGTAACTTAAAAGTTTATGGTGGTAATTCTCCAACTTTTCACTGAATCCTTTTAACAAGGCCACAGGGATATTCATAGTTTCCCCAGTATGCAGACAGGAAACACATATCAAATCACTGCCCAGGACCATCCTCAACCGTTGGCTGCTAGGTCTGTGCTCATAACCACTTCTCCGTCATGCTTCTCAAAGCCACAGTGAGACTGCTGCCTTCCATGAAATTTCATCCATGTCTGTAAGCAGAAAGTTCAGCTCACTTTTTATCTTGGCCATTTTGCCAGTGTTCTAACCATGATTTTGTATCTCCTAGTGATTTTGCTTTCTCTGCTACTGTCGTAGTAGAAAATATAGAAGGTGGGTTCTGGGTGTCTGACAATGTAGGGAAGCAAAAAACTAAGGAGCAGTTTTCGTCCTCCTAAATTGTTAACTCTCCTGCGTTTAGCACTCAAAAATGCTTATTTGACCAAAACTGTATATATAGTAGTATGTATACTGTTTTCCTGATCTAACTTCTAAGTGACTTCTAAGCTAGGCATCCCTTCCTCTTAGGCACTCACCTTCTGACCTTTGGAGTGACTATAAAAATCATCTGGCCAGACATCCTTCCCAAACATGACATCATCGTTCAGGTAAATAAACTTCTGGGACAGCCCTTCAATGCGATGAATGTGACTTTCAATAGCAGGTGAACTAAATGTAGGCAAGTGGCTCAAATTTCGAAAAACGTCCTTTTAAGGGAACAACAAAGGCAAGAGAGAAAGAGGGTGGATGAGAATTATTTCACATTGTTTCTGTAAGGAAGGAAGGAAGGAAGATGAGTAGAAGAATCAAATCAAAGTGGGTGGAGGTGGCGAGGGGTGAGGGAAAGGGGAGTGAAATGAAGGATAGATGAAGGACAGAAAAGGAAACCACAGCCTTGTGATACATGGAAAGTCATGGACCTGGTGTGTGACTATTGTCACTCGAGGATTATCAAGGTTCAGCCAAGATGGAATCTGCCCATTGGTGACAATGAAAATATTCCGAACCCATGGAGCATGCCTCTCAATGGATCGTAGTGAATATCTCAGTTCTTCATTATCTTCAAAACGGCTGGCGGAAACATCTTCGTCCTGCTTAGACTGGGAAGAACATTTCACACATGAAAATGTAAAATACCACTTAAGTCACACCTTTCCTCCTGGCTGTCCCCTCTGTCCGATCTGCTCTCAGGGTGCTCTGGAAGACATCTAAAGACCAAGTCCTACATTTGAACATTACAAAAAATGCAAAACACTCAGCATATTTAAAACAACATAAATACCCAACATTTCTTTTGTACTTTTTTAAAGAGAAGGTTCCTGGTCACTTCAGTTAATATTAACCAGTGGCAATGACTGGAAAATTAGAAAAGTTCTAATCAACTCATCTTTCTGTAAGTCCTCTTCCGTCTAATATGATGACTTATAAATCCTTAAAAATCTAAACCCTTGATCCGGGTTTAGAAAGAATCTCTGCATCTCTTACCTGGCTAATGGCACTCAGGTCCCATAATAAATATGCAGGACTTATAGTCAGTTCTTTTCCATCAATGGTCATGTTCTTCTTAGTCTGCTTATTCAGTTCTTGGAAATCTTTGGGGTTATTCAGTTTTAGAAGTGCTACACTGGCCTCTGAATGTAACTGTAACTGTAAAATAACAAAAGGGTTACATATAGAAAAATTGAGCCTCAAAGAAGAGACATCTCTAAATTCCCAGTCTGATCATTAATCTTTAAATGTGTATAATGTATAATACATACTTAAATATTATGTATGTTTAAAGATTAATTCTCGCTCTCTATGTAGATTATGAACTGGTAAGCCTATGATCACCAAAAGAAGATGTAAACAGTTCAGACACACTTCCCAAACGAATGGAAGAACCCAGGTATATGACAGAGGGAATGGGGAGCTGTGGCAAATGGGACATTTCAGGCCTCATCCAAAAGCCACTACTCAGTATCAACAACTGCAGCCAGATCTCCTAAGAGGCCAGAACCCCAGGTGCTCTGTGAAATCTCCCTCTTTTCAGTGCTGGCTCAAATGTTTTCAGTTGTCCTGCTTTCAAACAAAACACAACTGGTCACCAATTGTGACCTTTGTTCTACAGTATTACCAAGTTGCTTATACTGGGGGAAACCCCGCAATATAACATTGGTGGGACTGGTAAAGAGCAAGCCTGATAGCAGGGCCTCCAAACAGCTTTTGTGCCCCGCATCTAACGGAGTGTCTTTGACAGGGCTGCTTGAACAGCTTCCATAGGAAAAGCACCTTTTGGGGCAAAGTTTTCAAAGAAATCATCAGTCTAAGATGATCACAAACCTCAACATTTTTACAAACCTTCCCACCACTACCAGATCTGTTTCATGTTCTAACGCTGTATCATTCAATTTCTTATGAAAAGAGGCTTTCATAGCTTAAAAGGGTGGGGGAGAGGACTGAAAACTCCTAATCTAGGACAGCGAACCCCTTCTGCCGAACTGACTCTCCTAACAGGGCCAGTTTCTTAACTTATAATGCAGAGCAAACGCAAATTATCATGGGCTCATTCTAAGCTCTCGTATATGCTACCTGACTATATTTAGCGCATCTTTCAAAGTTTCCTGAGTTTGTCTATGCCAAAAATTAGAGGTTCAAGCTAGAGTTTCATATATATTTTTCCCCTTCTTACCACAAACTGCATCTGGGTGTATGGGTGCATACATGCACAGGTGTGTACTGTCTTCCTGACTGATTATTTCACCCTGACAGCGCCTGGCATATACTGAGCATGAGCACTCACCGAAGGTCAGACCTCACTACTGTTGTCATCCTGCCTCAGTATGTGGGGAGACAGGTGGGAGGTAGGGCCGATATTCTTCTATCTGGCTATCTACTGAGTCTCGCTGCACACCCCAGCCTCCCCGACTCCATCCCTCCCTCCCATACTGGGTCCCACAGCATCTCTGAGGGCTCCCTGAAATAAAAAAATCACTAAATTTTTATCAATATAGTACTTTAATACTCTAATTTAAATTTTACTGGGCAAGGGTTCCTGGGTGGCTCATTCGTTAAGCGTCTGCCTCAGCTCAGGTCATGATCCCAGGGTCCTAGGATTGAGTCCCACAACGGGCTCCCTGCTCAGTGGGAAGCGTGATTCTCTCTCTCCCACTCCCCCTGCTTGTGTTCGCTCTCTTGCTGTCTCTCTCTCTGTCAAATAAATAAAATCTTAAATAAGATAAATTCTATTGGGCAAATACCCTTATCTTAATCTCTTCTATCAAACTGCTTTTCGTCAGGAAAACTATTTTGAAATTTCACAGACATTTTCCTGACTAGAGAGATGAAAAGTAAAGAGCTTAAGGGAATCTTTATACATTGAAAACGCTTTTCTGCCACCATAATCAACCAAGTTTTGAGCGGTGAATGGGTGGGGAGAAGTATCTTCTGCTAGCCACTAGGTGGCACCCTAATCCTGGACACCTGCAGGATGAGAGCCAGGAGGTGGTAAGGAAAAGTGGGCGTAGTAAGCGCGGAAGGCTGGATTAGCTTGGGCAGCTGCTTCCATACATAGCTTCTTACATGAAATTCTAAGTTTAACTAAATTTTAAGTTTCTCAAAGACAGAACAACTTCTACACCCACCCACTGCAGGCCCACAACAGACAGGTAACATGACTGAGAAATACAGGTATGCTACTTTAAAGCCAGAGATTTTGGGGTATTTGTTACGAAAGCATTATCTAGAATAATGGATTGATACACCTATACGTGGTAGCATACGGTTAGGGAAAAAACCTGCCCACTAATACAACTGAAAAACTCATTAGTAATCTGACAACTCAAGAAAACTTCAGTTTTCTAAAACTTCAATCAGTTCCAGAATTGCTTTAATCTACAGAAGTGTCTATTTTAGGAATAAAACCAAAACAAAGGGTACATACTTTAAAAGAGCAGGTGCATAAGATAGTTTCAGGGAAGTCACTAAAAGGGGCATCAATACAGTTATTACTACAATTTACTGTTACCTTGAATGTGCTCTAAACAGAGGTTTGAGGTGACAAAGTTCAGGTAGGACACTATGCTGTTCCCATCCCACTCGCACTGTCCCTGCTGGAGCAAACACCCTGCTCAGCCTTCCAAGATCTGTGCAGTCTCTTTCTCTTTGGAAAGTTCCCCCATATCTCTGATCCACACAGACCTTTCCTGCCTCTAAATGCCAACTTGGAGGTCTGTACTCTCCTTGATAACTCATACTATCTTATTTTGCTACTTGAATACTTTACATGACACATAATGCCTCCAAAACGTGATTCTAAGAAGCTTGAGGACAAGCCCATGTCCTCTCTTTCTTTTGCACAGCCACTGAGCAACCAGTCGTATTGAATTAAACCAAATGTGAGAATGTACTTGAGGGCTTTGGGAAGATTTTTCCACGTGCTCTAACATATGTTAAAGAAGTAAACAAAAACAAACAAACAAAAAAATGAAAACCCCATTATGAATGAAAATGTCTGAAAATACAGAATGATTTAGATTGAGCTAAAAATAAAGACCAATGGATAATGTGATTTCCCAAAAGGTGAATTCTGTGTCCATCACGCACAGCAATTCTGTAAATTAAAGGGTTATTAATCAGATCAAACTAGAAAGCTTTCAACAGAAGACTGTTTGATTTGTAAGACTATAGTCCACAGAAAAGTTTTTATGAATTCAAATCTATTATTTTACAAATGAAACTATTTTCAATCCCCCACTTCCCCTTCTGGAGGGTGAGGGGATTCTAGTTTTGCCCTAAACAGAATGATAAATGTACAGTTGTAGTATATATGTGACCATGGTACCAAAAACCAAAATGACTTCTTAGAATAATCACTCAAACACTGCTTTTATATTCCAGGACACGGTACATAGCAGGTATGTTCAGTCACAGCCTTTCTTCTTGCTCATGCCTTCCATAAGCATTTGTTGAGTGGCCCCCTAAGTGCCAGGCCCTGCAGTAATCACTAGGGGTACACAGGTGACAGGCAGTATCTGTCCTGGGTTGCTCGTATCCAGGCAGGGTCTCCAGAGCAGAATTGAGCAGTGGGTGGCTCGGAGGCCACAGGCCTAGGCCAAGGCCTCCTGGAGGACCCTGAGAGGGCAAAACAGTCTAGCCTGTTCAGTCCCTGAAGCCCAGTGTCTAATAACCCTTTTCTCCTAGATGCCACAAAGCACCTCTAACAACACACCCCAAACTGACCTCTGAGTTTCCTTCCCAAAAAACTTGCTTCTCCTACTGAGGCTCCAAATGTAGTTAAAACCATCGCTTCCATCTTCGCTAGTAACATCCACTTCCCCTTTCATTTTTCCTTCCTTCTCCCCAAGAGCTAATAAGTCACAGGGTCATGCTGACTATTTCTTGCAGATGTTTCTGGAACCATTCTCATTACTGGCACCATTGCCAAGACAGTTGTTGAACCTGAACATCTTGCTGGACTATGGCTGCAGTGGCTGAACTGGTTTTACGCCCAGCCTCCTCTTGCTTCATCTCTACCACCATACCTTCACCTACTATGTTCCCTAGAAACAGATCAAGTGCTCCTCCTAAGGACGCCTCTTGCCTCCAGGATAAAGTCCAGGCTTCTTACCAGATCTTTCTCAATCTGGCCTCAGTCTCTCTTCCCAATCAGCACCAGCAAAATCCCTGCCTGGTTGCTGTCTTCCAGGAAGAGCTGCCTGGGTTTTCTGGAAACCATTGACTTGCAACCCTCCAGCCCTTTCCTCAGGCTGTTCCCTCTTGTTGGAATGGTCTTTCCCACTCCCTTCTCTGCTGGGGGGATGGCTGCTCTGTTCCGGGCCCAGCTCAAATGCCTTCTATTCTCCAAAACCTTTCTTGAGCCAGTACACCTAAAGCCCAGGTGTTCTTACAACACTTTGTATAAACACTTACTTGGAAGAGATCATGCCCAAAACTTATTAGATGCTTCATTCACTCAGTGATCTTTAGCACAGTCCCTGGCACACAGCAGACATTTACTAAAAGCTCACACTCTAAATTGACTGGGAATCCAGTAACAGGAAACTTCATTCTCAAGGTATTCATAATAAAACCAGGAAGAGGAACCTACAGAAAGACAGTCACTTGAAGAATTAGCTTCAAATGCTGATCCCCCCCTTCCCTTCTTCCCTTTTCTCATTTTCTCTATAACCTCCAAAAACCAGAAGTTCTAATCCCTGAAGTTGACTGCACATGTTGGCATCATGGAAATGACCTGTAATGAATGTTATGGATAATTAGTTTGACCCTCTGAGGAGGTGCTAGCCTCCACGAAGACAAGTCTGGGAATCCAAGTCAATCTCCAGCCAGCTGAATGAACAGTAGAAGGGAGTATCATTCTGCACAGAGCCTGTTGGTGCTCCTTGTCCAAATCAAGTTATCGCCCCACCCTACGTCTACCTGCATATACCACACTCCATACCACCCAAAAATAGTTTGCTGAAGGGTCAACCACTACATGGATTGGCATTCTTTGGCAGCACACACCCACCCACCAACAGATGCACCAAAAGCAATCAGCATTGGCGAGCAGCTGCAGCAGGCAAAGAACAAACCTGACTGGAGAACAGAGATGTGTCATGAACCTTCTTTCCTTTAAAAACATTATAGCTGGAATCATATAAGTAGATTCAAGAATGTCATTCTTGGGGCACCTGGGGAGCTCAGAGAAGCGGCTGCCTTTGGCTCGGGTTATGATCCCAGAGTCCTGGGATCAAATCCCGCATCGGGCTCCCTGCTCAGTGGGGGGGCCTGCTTCTCCCTCTGCCTGCTGCTCCCCCTGCTTGTGTGCTCTGACAAATAAATAAAAATCTTAAAAAAAAAAAAAGAATGTTATTCTTCCTGCATAAGAATTTCAGCTAACAAAGTTCAGACACACATGTCTAATTCTAGAACCAACAGCTTGGAAGCCAAGAAGCTAAATAAACATTGGCTGTAGAAAAAAATGGAACCCTTGTACAATACTGGTGGGGATGTAAATTGGTCCAACCACTATGGAAAACAATAAGAGGTTCCTCAAAAAATTACAAATAAATCTACCATACATTCCAGCAATTCTACTTCTGGGTATATACCCAAAGGAAATGAAAACAGGATTTTGACGTGATATCTGCACTCCCATGTTTACTACAGCATTATTCCTGATAGCCAAGATATGGTAACAACCTAAATGCCCATCAACAGATAAACAGATAAAAAAGATGTCGTATATATATATACACAATGGAATATTATTCAGCCATGAGAAAGGAGGATATCCTATCATTTGCTACAACATAGATCGATCTTTTGCTTAGCACATCACACTAAGTAAGATAAGTCAGACACAGAAAGACAAATACTGTATATCACTCACATGTGGAATCCAAAAAAGTCAAACTTATAAGAAACAAAGTAAAATGGTATTTACCAGGGGATGGGAGTTGGGGAATAAGACTGAGGTTTTAAAAACACGAACTTTGCAATGAGTACTAAGTAAGCCAGAGAGATCTAATGCACAGTATAATGAATATAAATAATACTGTACTATATTATGTAATATGATAAATACTGCTATAATGACAATCATATTACAATACATAAATGTATTTAAAGTAACACACTGTAAACCTTAAATTTACAGTGTTGTATGTCAAATTTTTTCAATTCCTCTTCCTTAGAGAAAGGAGGAATATCTATTTTTAAATAACCAAAGATAAGAAATAATTCAACCCTAATCTAGCTGCGCACTACTATATTTCCAAGTACCATAAAAAAACTTAGGAAAATATGAAAAAAAAAAGAAATGTCATTCATATTACCATCATACTTAATGAAGGTCATGCAGTGTATCTTAAAACAGTGAAACATTTATGGAAAGAAACGAGTGAAAAGGAATGATGGGGGTGGGGCAGGGTATTAAAAAACATGGTCAAGACAGGAACTAAATAAGAACTCCCCAAACACTGCTCTCCCCCACCACTGCCTCCCCATCTCCATTCCTTCACCTCCAAATTGTTAAATGACACCAACAGAAGGAAGGAAGAGTCAGGAACCTAAACACTGTGGCAGAACTTAAAGAACATTACCTTATAAAATCAAGAAAACCAGACCCTAAAAAATTCTGAGCCCAGAACTTTATGCCTTCTGTTCTGAGAGAAAAGTATTCATGTTTTATAACCTGGAATGTTTCTGACAGAACCACAGGTATCTTGACATAATGTCAAAAGGAGAGAACACTCATAATAAGGTAAGTGGGTCTGAAAACAATAAATGTTAAGGAAAAGGCATGTCTCAGGGCAGCTTCCAAAGTCAACTCTAACAAATGGCATCAAAGCGTGAAGAGTTAATAGGTATAAATCCCCAAATCCATCACTGGCTCAATTAGCTATTTATGAATAAAAGTTCACATCATCAACCATTCCAAATATCTGAAGCATACTCCCTTTATGAGTGAAGGCTCTTAATAAATATGCAGGCTGCAGTCTGTGTTTACTTACTATATGTATGACTTCCCCACTCCCTCCTTCTGTGCTTCCATTTCCTCTCACTGTAAGTACCATTCAGGGCTTTTGTCTGTTTTGTCCACTGCTATATTCTCAGCAGGTAGAACAGCACCCGACACACAGTAGGAGCTCATTTGTTAAAGAAATGAACCATGTTTCTGTCTGGGAAACCAGCAAACCAAATAAGACTCTTAAATTTTTGCCCAAATAAAAAGTAAAGAGCAAGGATCTTCTGTAAAGAAAGAGCCACCTTCATGACAACACTATGGCAGAACAGAGACCCTCTTTGCTTATGACTGTCAGCTCTACTATAATGAAATGGACCACAAGAGAAGAGTCATGCATTAAACGAAATGTGCTATACTCATTGCCGTTTCCTATGCTCTTACCAGTTTTATTTTAGAAGAAAGATTTTCTGGCAGTTTTGTTTTTAGTTGATTTGTTTCCTTGAATGTCAGTGGAAATCCACTCAGGAAAGCCAAATCTTGCATTAGCACTAACCCAGGGACTTCTTTATCTGTGGTCTAAGATAAGAGCGGGAAAAACATAACTCACTTTCCACATCATAAGGCTGGTGAAAACTTACAGCTTCAAAATCAGAATGTTAAGATTACTTAAGTCAGCATTCATTAATACTTGTAAGCTAGGCTTAGAGAAAAAGTATACATTAAAAAGCCTCTCAAGGTAAAACAGCTTTATTACCTATATTTTTATACTAGTCTACTGAATAAATACAATTAATTTAAAATAACATACCAAATAGCCCCTCCAAATTGTCTGTTTGCTGTTTCCTTTAAACATTCCACTCTGAGCATCTTCAACTACAATAAAGAATACAATAAACAAGCATGTTTTTAATGAATACTTAACTATGATATCTGCCAAAACACTACAAAGCATTTTGAGAGCTGTTATAGCAGTATAATACATGGTCTCAAAAACAAGTAGTTGGGGGAAACAAATTTAACCCATCCAACAAAAGGGGGATGATGTAATGCCAGTGTACGATTAAATGTAATTTGCAGTACTGAAGGACAGATTCATACAGGCTGCAGAAACATGAAAATGACAGACTGACAGAATCACAGATGTCAGAGCAAACGTCAACATATTTAATACAAAAAAAACTGTTTGGCTAGAGTAAAACATTTGGGAGCGGTGGGTACAAGAAGGGTACCAGAAGGGGGCCCTTGACAGCTAGGCCAATGGCATCTAGATTAACAGCAGGGAGCCGCTGTGGATCCTAGGGTTCCCCAAGGGTCACAGTGAATTCCTAAAATTCATCAGGTAAATCTGAATAGAGCCGATTAAGTTAGGGGTGGAGAGGGGCGATGACACAGCCCAACTGGGAGAGAGTTCTAAAGTGAGGGGGACAAATGAAATCAGCAACTTGATCTCGACACCTGGGGATCCCAGGACCATGGAAAACAGGAGACAGGTCAGAAGGCTGAAATCTGCAAAATGGTCACAGAAAGCAGGGTCCAGCCTGGCAAGATGGCTGTCAGTTCTAGGCAAGAGTCTCAGATGTACCATAAAAACAGCATTGGTGAGCAATGAAAAAATGAAAGCCTTTGTGGTATACTGTTAATCTTTAAAGGAAGCACTGAGCACTAAGAGTAAAAGTTCATTATGAATAAATTTATCAGATATGCACCTCTGTCTGTCTGTCTGTCTTCTTCCCTTTGACACAGGAGGTTCTACACTGGGAGATCAAAAACTCTAATAGATGTGGTGTAGCTATTTGTACATAATCTCAACAACGGTAACGAAAGACATCTCATGTCATCTTTATGGATATAACAGAGACTGAGCCTAGATCTCAAGTTTGGTGGAGTATAACCAATTCTGACTAAAGAATGAAATTATAAAGCTACTGTCAATCTAAAGAGAGGTTTAAGAGGTCTTCCATAGGTTCTGTCTTGTTCAACAATCCATTAAGGTTTTGCTTGCAGAATGTGTGGATTTACACAAAGCAGACAGAAAAGTGATTATCCTGAATAACATACTAGGGGTTCCCCAAAGTTCTTACTATTTGGAGCAATGAGTCAAACCTAGCAAAATGAAATCTCCTACAAACAAAGGTTAAGATCTTTAACTTGGCACCAAAAACCAACTATGCAAGCATAAATTAAGAAGTATTTGAGCATTAGCATGTATTCCTTTTTTTTTTTTTTTTTTTTTAAGTAGGTCTCCTTGCCCATCGTGGGGCTTGAACTCACCACTTCAGGACTGAGAGTTGCATGGTCTACCAACTGAGCCAACCAGGCACCTCTATACTGAGTTTCTTTAAAAAGACTTAGGAGTTTTAGTCCAGGGCGAGTTCAGTATGTCAACTATGTGCTGTGGCCATACTGAATTTCCACCGTAATTCTGTGCTTTTAAACAGGTGTACTTAGGATAAGAAAATAGATATTCCCCAACACCAACCCATCAGTAAATCCTGTTGGGTTGACCTTCAACATGTCCAGAATCGAACCTCTCCTCACCACTGCTCTGATCCAAGCCACCTTCCCCCTTGCCTGAATTGTTACAACCTTCGCTCCTCCTCAGTTTATTCCCACCACAGTAGCCAGACGGATCCTTTTGGAACATTAGTCAAATCACATCACTCCTGTACTCAAAACCCTCCAATAAGGGCGCCTGGGTGGCTCAGTCGTTGAGCGTCTGCCTTCGGCTCAGGGCGTGATCCTGGCTTTCTGGGATCGAGCCCCACATCAGGCTCCTCCGCTGGGAGCCTGCTTCTTCCTCTCCCACTCCCCCTGCTTGTGTTCCCTCTCTCACTGGCTGTCTCTCTCTTTATCAAATAAATAAATAAAATCTTAAAAAAAAAAAAACCCTTCAATAACTGCTTACTGCATTTTAAAAAAAGATTGTATTTATTTATTTGACAGAGAGAGAAGAGAGAGAGAGAGCACAGAAGCAGGGGGAGCAGCAGAGGGAAAGAGAGAAGCAGACTCTCTGCTGAACAGGGAGCCCTATGTGGGGCTTGATTCCAGATCATGACCTGAGCTGAAGGCAGACGCTTAACTGACTGAGCCACCCAGGGGCCCCTGCTCATTGCATTCTGAGTTAAAGCCAAAGTCCTTGTCATGGCTGCCAGGGCCGACCCCATCCGTTCCCCCATTACTTCTCTAGGCTCATCTCTTGCCCCCTCCCTTGTTCACTCTATTCCAACCACACCGGCCTCCCTGCTCTTCTTCAAATATGCCAGACACACTCCTGCCTCAGGGTCTTTGCACTTAGGGTCCACTTAACTGAATCACTCCCTTCCCATATATTCATGTTGTTGGCCCTCTTACCTTCTTGAAATATTCAGTCAGAAGTCACCTTATTGGTGAGTCTGCCTTTGTCATCCAATTTCCCCTGCTCAATTTTTCTCTACACCACTTGTCTTCTACAAACTATATCATTTACCTGTATGCTGTATTTATTGTCTGTCTCCCTCTGCCAAGATGTAAACTCAATGAGGGCAAAGATTTTTGTCCATCTCTTCACTACCGCACCTTCAGCACTGAGAACAGTACCTGGCACATAGTATACACTCAATAAATACTTATAGTCCTGCTCTCTTTGCAAATGAACCACCTGAAAAAAATGTTCTGTTCTAGCTGACACACTTTCAAAGTAACAGAAACCACGGGGCGCCTGGGTGGTGCAGCTGGTTGAGCGTCTGACTCTTGGTTTCGGCTTAGGTTGTGATCTCAGGGTCCTGACATGGAGCCCCGCATCAGGTTCCTTGCTCGGTGTGGAGTCTGCTTGAGACTCTCTCTCTCCCTGTGCCCCTCCCCTGTGCTCACTCTCTCTCCTTCTCTAAAACAAATCTTTTAAAATAAAAAATAAAAGCAACAGAAACCAAAGCTCATTCTGAGAAGAACAAACTAGGACACAGACAAGCCCCTAAGAGACAGCTTAAAGAACAGGAATGAAAAGAAACATCACATAGGAAAGAGATTATATTATATTAGTTCTGGAAGATCCCAACGGGTACAAATTTAACCAGCGCGAGAAAGCTGTAAGGAAGCACTTCATAATTCCTTATAAAGGTCAATGTAGACCAGAGGTAAAATGAATTATCACAGGAGAAAATTCATTTCCTATAGAGCAAAGGGGATAAGCTTGACTGGAAAAACCACTCTGCTGAACAATCCAGGCCCAGGCCACAGGGCCGGACTGAGCGACTGCTGAAGTACTGTCCACTCACAGAGCCTAGACTACAAGTGCAGCAGCAGAGCGTTAGGGGCAGAAATGACACATTTCAGAAGGAGAAACAAGTCAACAGCTCTTGATGATGAACTTGAAAGAGGTTAAATGAGATAAATGGAACAGCAAATGTGGATACAAATTTTTTATCTAGATCAGGGGTTGGCATTCTATGGCCAAAATTTAGACACTGCCTGTTTTAGTATGGCCCCAAGTTAAGAACAGTTTTGACATTTTAAAATGGCTAAATGTTACATACTTATATAAAATACCTACATAATATCCTCCATGTTGCCTCTTGGCCCACAAAGCCTAAAATATTTGTTACCCGGTCCTTTAAAGAATTGGGCAACCCCTGATCTAGACAACTGAGGAGGATAAAGAGCGAGTCTGTGGCCCACTAGAAAGGTAAGCCCCATGAAGGCAGGGATGTGTCTTTTTGTTCTCTGCTGTTTCCCGTTACCTGGAACAACAACCAGCACAGAGCAGTGGTTCAACAAACCTTTACTGAACACATGAATAAGGAGGGCAGTCAATAGAACCCCAAATAGGAATTCAAAAACAGTGTTTAGAACACTATAGTTTAATATAAATTTTATTTATGTCAAAACTTACGACCTCTTAAGTTTTTACTGTGTTATAAAATTAGCAGAGGAAAAATCCAAGATTCTCTCCATAGATGTTATCACTGACTTACAATTCCTAACATAATGTCATTCCTTTTTCTCTTCAGGTAAAACAACATCACAGTACCTTAACTAAATTAAAAAACAAAGCTAAATTTAGCAAAACAAGAAATCAAGATAATTTGTTGTAATTTGTCAAAGGTTATCCCTTTACTTTTCCTATGTATTTAAACTATAACAAATACAAAAATGTTATTTACACAAAATAATTCAGAAACAAATCTATAGTGTAAAGGTGGCGATATCTATACTTAGGAAAGTTACAATTTTCTTTCAAATTACAAATAACTTAAGTGCCAGGAAGATAGCACGATGTTAGGCACTGTTCAGGACACAAACTGGTGAGTGATAAGGGCTCTGCTCTATTAAGAAATTAGATGAGGACACCATAAACCCCCGCAAAATCAAAAACTAAGTTGTGGGGCGCGTGTCTGGCATAGTCAGTTAAGCATCCGACTCTTGGTTTTGCCTCAGGTCATGATCTCAGGCTCATGAGGTCAAGAGCCCCACATCGGGCTCCGCACTTAGCATGGAGTCTGCTTGGACTCTCTCTCTGTCCGTCCCCCTCTAAAAAAATAAATTAAAAAAAAAAAAAACCCGAAAAAAACTAAGTTGTGAGTCAGATTACAAATACTACACGGATACAGAAAAGTAAAAATAATTAGAATCACTGTGAATGTACTGTCCTGGATCTTCACGGAGACAGAGGTAGGGCTGGAAAGAACAGGAGGCAGGCTGGGAGAGGAAGAGGGCCAGGAGAGCAGCACCGCACGTGTGAAGACACTAGCAGCCTCGAGGAGATGCAGGAGGGCAGGGATGTGAGGAACAGAGGGCAGAATCAAGGCTGAGTCCTGAACACCGGGAAGAGGAATTTTTACCCATGTGGAAAACAAATCCATACTATTGTATTATTGTCTTCAAAAAGGAAGCAAACCAATAAAATCAGAGACTGTGTGTCAGACAGACTGGAGAGGAACTTCACAGGCAGACAGAGTAGCTAGGCAGCTCTCACCAGAACCTGTGTGAAGGAATTCAGTCTGGTGCAGAGGAAGTGAGCTGAGTAAGAAAGGGGAGAATCATTTGCAAAAAACCAAAACAAGTAATAGGGTGAGGCTGATCTATTAGTGACGGAGGTAAAAAGTAAGAACACATCAAAGATGTTTCCAAAGATTTAAGCTGGGAGGTATGACACTGAAAGAATGGGAACTTGAGAAAAGGACTCAATGTTGTAAAGGGAACATGACAGTTTTCATTTTACACAAGTGAAACACAGGCAGCCTCCAAGGAGAGAGGCTCGGTGCAGAGGAAGCATGAGAGACAAGAGGCCAGAGGAGACTCAGGCATGGGGCTTGGCAGCTCAGCTGGCCAAGTGGGAGGATGTGATCTCTAGATGCGGTATTATTCTATTTTAGAAATTACAATTTCAGTTCTATTATCTGGCCAAATCAACTGTATTATCAGATAATTCAGAATGTAAAGTAAGAATGTTCCAGCTATGTTCTGTTCAAACTGTAGAAAACAACCTTGCTGAAGAGTTGTATGACAAAAAAAAATAATAGTAGTACTAAGCCTCCAAAATAACTCAGAGCAAAGAGAGTAAAGGTACATGAAGTATCAAACTTAAGGTCCCGCCCACAGCACAGAAAGGCAGGTGTATTACAAGGAGTAAGATCTCTGCAATCCCTTTCTGAAGTTAGGGCTGAAATACAGTGGCAGGTCTTTTGCTTTTCTTTTTATGTTTCTAGTTTATCAGGTACTTCTTTAAAACTGAATCATGTCTGTCCATTCAAAATTTTGTTATTCAAACACCAATGATAACATGATTTTAAAATACCCATAAGGAGATCTTACCATTCTTAGCATTGTCGAAAACAACAACTGAGACATTAGTGGAAGGGTTTTTTGGTTTTGCAACGTTGAATATGTCACTGGCAGAATGAAACGACGGGTAAAGCGATGGCAGGTCCTTCAGTGTGATGCTGGCCGGCAGGGCTGGGTCCAGGATGAGCATCGGCACCTTGATGCAATGTGTCAGCAAACACTCCAGCTGCTTCTCACTGGAAACAGACACCAACATGCTCAAAAACATTCTTGAAAAATTAATCAACACTGAAAACCTTATTGGTACTACTAAATTTTCTACATATTTTTCTGTATCTTATAAAAATCATATTTAATAAACAAGGAATCTTATCTCAAGAATATAAAAAGATAGCAAGTATGATATAAAATTATTTTAAACAAGTACAGCTCTAAAGAAAGCACTTTCAAAATCCTATTAATACGACTGCCATCAAAATCTACTCACTCAAAGGTGTACAAGAATTTAAGCATTTCATTACTACCATTTTAAAGATTTTTTTCATAATTCCAATGAAGTCTATCATTAGGCAGATTAGGAAGTAGATAAATTCTGTTTACAGAGCATCAGCCTACCAGATTCAATTTACCAATTCACATTTAAATACACTGGAAAGACACACACCGACGTAAATAAAAGCAAATGTGACAAGGTTCTAAGATGAACGTATGAGATATTTCTTTTTAAACATAAGGAATACCTAGAATAAACATATTACCTAAATAAACAATGGACAAAACACGGCTGGAGAACTCACAAAGTGGGAGCTACGACTAGTTAATATATAAAATTGTCCAACCTTACTAATATTTACAGAAATGCAAAAGAAAACAATGAGGTATCACATTTTGTTTACTAAATTAGCATCCCTCAAAAAAGGGGCTCAATGTTAGTGCAAGCACGGTACACCCACTCCTCCCGAACACTGCTCATGTCACTGCAGGTGCGTTTTCCCCACTTCCTCTCTGGAGAAGCAGTTTTATAGCATATGCATGTGTCCTTATTCAGACCCATAAAAACTTATACATATGCTTCTTCCTCAGTAGTTTACTTCCAGGAATCTAGTCCAAGCAGGAGAAGAGAAACAAAACAGGAAAAACAAACCCACACACAGAAAATGTGACAGACCCAAGTATAAGATCACAAAATATTGGGGCGCCGGGGTGGCACAGTTGTTAAGCGTCTGCCTTCGGCTCAGGGCGTGATCCCGGCGTTCTGGGATCGAGCCCCACATCAGGCTCCTCTGCTATGAGCCTGCTTCTTCCTCTCCCACTCCCCCTGCTTGTGTTCCCTCTCTCTCTGGCTGTCTCTATCTCTGTCAAATAAATAAAATAAAATCTTAAAAAAAAAAAATCACAAAATATTTACAACACTGAAAATACAGAAGTGCCCAACATTTAGTAAATTATAGTACAGTTACTTTATGGGTATTACACCACTATTAAACCTGAGAAGTAGGAAGCATGAAGATAATTTATCAACACAGATGTGTAGATTATATAAAATTTTAAAAGGATACAAAAGTGTACATAGACTATAAATTACAAAAAAATTATAAACTACAACTATAAATACATGCATGAAAAGGGAATAATAAAATGATCACAGTTGTTGAATGAGGCCCATAGAATTATGTGAGCCTGTTCTTTCCATTGTCCTCTCAACATTTCTCTTTCTATAACATGGCATCATTACTTTAAATAATTTAAACATGTATTTATGTTACTTAAAAATAATAGTATTAAAAAAATATTAACACTGGTATTAACAATAGTATATTTATATTAGTATTGAGAAGTATTAACAGTAGTATTAACAGTAGTATATTTATAAATAAATATACATAACATAAAGTGATTCAGAGGGCACTTCTAGATCTCAAAATTCCTCAGGATCATTTCTATAAAATAACTCTTTTAAGTCTAATGGTGAAGTAGAGGAGTGCAATTAACAGAGACTTCCGATGGTCAGTGACGTAGTCTTGTTTTAAGGGCCTATCAGTCAGTTATGATTTAAATCACGACAGGCACATCTGATTCTTGGAATTGGGTTAAATTCCTTCCCAAGTCCTTAAATATAAGACATAGAACTATGACAGCTTTTTAAAGGAAATATATTATGAACACACAATTGAATGATGGATATAAATTCTAAAAATGAAAACGCTGGGTATAAGTCATACTTTAAGTGGAGAACAGAACACCAAAACAGATTAATGAAAACGACAGAGAAGAAAAAAACCTTACCATCCAGAAACCTAAAGCTTTGGTTAGGTACGACCTGAGTAAGAGTTCTCAACTATGCCTTTGGCACAGCAAGATTTTCCATTTCATGGAGGCACTTAATTTGGGGGTCAAAAACTAGCAGATGAGGGATTGAAGAGGAACAATAAATACAAAATACTGTGTATCCAACAAAAACAAGTGAGAACCTGGAAGTTTCACTTCAATACTTCAACTTGTATTCCTGAGAGGAGAATCAAAACACTTACCTCTTCTTAGTTGGTTCTGTTGTGTTCTTCCCAAGGATTTCTCTAAAGAAAGCAAATATATTTCATTACATATGCATGGGCTACTACTAGCCCTAAATGTGAACAAGAGGTAACTGACAACACTGATTTTCTTGGTTACTCCCCTGGAACTAACCAGTAGGTTAAGAAATATAATGCCTCCAACATTTAAGATGCATAATAAATTTTAAGTTTCAATGAAATATGCTCAAGTTATTATCATCACATACCTCCCACAGTAACCAAAAAAGTTGACTTAAAATCTAAGCTTTTACATTTTACTAGTAAAACATGGTACCAGGCTGCCAAGTCATTTTCATGTACTGGGAAGATAAAATCTCTAACACAAAGAGAAAGAGACAATTTGTTGCAGTATAACTTGGCCAGAGACCTGCAACTGGGGAGCACCCATTAACATTTACAAAGAAATGAATGGAGAAATTCTCAACAAATACTGCTAAGGAATCAGACAGGAAGTTAGCCAGATCCCTAGCTCTAAAGGCTCTCCATTCAAGGGCATTGTACCTTTCTCAGATAAAAGAAATAAAATGATCAAAATTCCATATATAAAAAAATTAGCAAAGTTTCTAATTCCATATTGTATGATTTGATATTAAAAAGGATAAAAGGAATATACTTTGACTGTCTTTATCAAATGGAAAAAAGTTAAGCCTGTAGGCCTGCTTTGTTTTTCAAGGGAATAACGGGTCTTACCATGAAGCTATGTTGAATAACAAACACCTTATTTCACGAAGACATCACACCTGGAACTCAGCATGAGTAAGCAGGCAGTCTAGGGCTTTCTTGGGAGGCTCCTGTCCCTTTAGGGCCATTGGAGAGCAAGGCATCACTAGAGTGGCACAGTCATAAAATGGCTGTCTTACAAAGTGAGGCCAGGATGTCACTAAAGTGTCTGAGTTCTCCTTGGGCACCAAGAAACAAGGGTTGGACACATGACGGACAGCATCTTCTAATGGTACCAATTTGAGATGCAGATTGTTTGGACAGCATTGTGAACATCACCCTCCCCTTCTGAAATGCATTGTTACTTGTACTCATTGAACTGTGTGTATTTTGTTTTTAAAGAATTAGTTTTACCTCATTGCTTTCTGCTCCTCCTCCATCTGTTCTCGGACTTGCTGCAGTTCCTTCAGTAGTTCAAGATCTGTGCCATTCACCCAGGTATAAACCACGTCGATCGGCATGGGCAGGCAGAGCCTAGGGCAAACCCACAGGTCTTCCGGCTTACATGCATTTTTCCAATACATTTGGGAATAAGAGTATAACAGGATTCAAACTCAAAGGTTATGAAAAAAACCAATGAAAAGGAATCCAACCAGCCAACCACATCACAGAATTGCATGTTTTCGAACTGGTGCTGGGAGACTATTTGTTGAGAACTTTCTCTGCAAGATGCATGCAGATCTTTATGCAGTTCTGCACCACTTACTCCTCACAACCACCCTGTAAAGAGGCTGCCATCACTCCACTTTTGAGATTGTCAGGAGGTCTTGGAAGCTCAGTTTACACTCCTACATGCTCAGTTTAGCAAACAGGGGTGCTGTGACGCAAATGTAGCCAAACATAGAAAAGAAATTAGAAGCTAAACAAAATTACCAAAAAGGAGTTATCCAACAGTCCCTCATGAAGACTCAGGCCTATTTAATGTTGCAGCCTTCCTTATTCCCTGCAGCCCCAAGTCCAGCCCCTCCCAACCCTCCTTCCCCTGCCCTGCTTTTTCCTGTCTCCATCGCACTTACCACCTCTCTAACATATTAAATAATTAATTAGTTATCTACATTGGTAACTGTATATGTCCCTCCCCCAGAATGTAAGCTCCAAGAAGGCAGGAAGCTTTCCTGTTTTGTTCCCTAAAGTACCCAACCAATTAGAAATGTGCCCAGTGCACAGGAGCTCAGTATTTGTTAAATGAGTCGATGAAAATGCTCGATTTTTTCCTTATTATCTTTTCCTCAAAATAAGGAATCAGGCAGGCATCTAATTCTTGAGTTTCTTGCCTAAGTCTCATGTTAGTGTTTCAGGTTTTATCCCTGCTGAAAGCTCTCTTCCCCTTTCTTTTACCAACTTAACCAAAATCCACCCCACCCCCCACCCCTGCCAATCTTTCAGGTCTACTTTGGACCTATGATGTACGAGTTCATCATGACTCACAGGCAAGTGGCATTTCAGCGAAGACGTGAAGAAGTGAGGAAGCAAGCCATGTGGGTAACTGGGGGAAGAATGGTTCAGAGAATGGGAACACCACATGCAAATGCTCTGAAGCAGACACCTAACTGGCATGGTCAGGAGCTAGAGGCCAGTGTGGCAGAGACAAGGGAAGAAAAGGGAAGAGCATGAGAAGAAGAAGGTCAAAGAGGAACCAGGGACCCAGACCTTCATGGGGAAAATGAGGAATCACCTAATACTCAGACATATGTGAAAGCTGAACATCTACCAACCCTCTTGACAATGTTCACCACTGTCTGCAGAATAACATCTAAACCGTGTCATAATCTGCACCTTCTAGACACACTGGTCGCTTACCCCAACAGAGTAAGACTTGCAAGCTTTTGTGCTTTTGAACATGCCTCTCCCTCTGCCTAAAATATCCTTTTTTCCATGCTTGTTGAACCACTTCCTCCTTCCCCCATTGCCCTCCTCCCTCACCTCCCACGAAGAGAATGTACTGCTTACCATGCAGCTTCCATTGTACTCTGTACTCGAAGGAATCCTTAGCACACTATGTTGCACTAGTTTTATGCATGTCTGTCTTCCACTAGCTGGACTATCTCTAGGGCAGATGTGGGACCATACATTCTGTGCCCTGCTGCATTAATGACTTCCTCTCTTTCCCGTATCTTCAGGTTCTCTCTCCTCACCATAACAGTATGTGAAAGCTTCCCCAGCTAGGTCTTTTATGCATTTATTATACCAATGGCTCTCAAACATTAGCAGGCATCAGAATCACCTTATGACTTGTAAAATAGATTGTTGGGCTCCATCCGCAGCGTTTCTGACTCATTAGGTCTGGAGTGGGGCCCCAGAACTTATATTTCTAAGAAGTTCCCAGGTATGGCAATGCTGCCGGTCCAGAAATCCACACTGAGAACTAATGATGTATATACAGGTTGTAGTTCACATGCTTAAGTTAAAAAAAAAAAAAAAAAAAAAGCTTCCCCCACTAAAATGTCAATTCTGTATGAGGTCAATGAGTTATTCTTGGTCATCACAAGGTGCCTAGGAATAGGGCCTGGTACCTGAGTAGGTTTTAACATATACTTGGCTAAATTAACTCTAAGTTCATTCCCACAACATATATATCAGTCTTTTCCATTAAAAAGAAATGTCTTGCATTGCCCACACCTAAATTATCCAAGATCATCTCACTCCTAATAGCTCAGACCAAAAAATAATTTAAAAAAACTGCTGAGGTGACATATTTAAAAATTTTTTTTAAGATTTAAAAAAAGAAGAACTGCACATTCCAAAGCTATCCTGTACAAGTAATTACCTGCTATTAGAAATGTTTTACTAGAATGAGGAGTTATCTATACACGTTTAATTGGGGAAAATATTAAATATATAATGGATTTATGTACTGGCTCTTCTAATAAGGTTGTGTTATGTGATCAATTTAATTCTCTGGTGTTAAACTAACAAATTAAGGAGATCATGTGATCTGCCCCAGGTCAGTGAGTCAGTTGTTTTTCTATTAGACATGGCCACAGTGTGTTTGAGTCTTTCTTTCTAACCACGAGACCACTATATCTTAGTTTCCAGATGAGAAGAAAGCCTTTCTCTTAGCGCTGAAGACTAAATAAGTCACCTATGACTCAGAACCAAAGCCACAGTGGCAGTAACACAGCTTTTATTTTAATCAGTTTAGTTTAAGTGAATATACAGGCACTATGACATATAAAGGACACTATGAATGTAGTCCCTTGTTTCTACATTCTATCAAATAAGTAAGAAAACTTAAATGGTATCTTAGATTCAAAGAGTTGGAAGAGATTTTACACTTAATTAATTTAATACCTACATTTTAGAGATAAGACTAGTCCCCAGAGTGACTTAATGCCTCACAATTAGTAGCAGTAGATAATTTACATATTCACTTAATGACATACAGAACTTTGTTTTAAACATTTCAAATAACATTAAAAAGACTTGCAGAGAAACAAGCAAAATAATGAAAACTTCCTATAAATATTATGGTATTATAAAACATATCAGAACATGTGATATTAAATATGATCCATTTACTGGTCATCTTCAAAATCAGGCAATTTTGAAATATCTCTATATAAACATCGAACTATATTTTAATGCAATCTAAAATTAGGAGAAGAAATATTTCACACACATACACAAAATTTTTCAGAAAGAGAACAGGAATGTTTGATTAAAACTGCTGACCTCCATATCTGGATTTCTAAAGCTACTTTTCCTCCTAAAGTTTTGAAGCTCCTTCGGGCAGGGATTTCTGCCAGCGTGCACCGTCAGCACGACACCGCAGAAGGCACAGCAGGCTGAGTAGGTGCTTGATAAATACTTGATTAAAAAAAGACACTCCATTTTGAGCTTTCCTTAGGAACACTGGCTATAGTGAAAATGAAGTAGGAAAACTATTATTTCATTAAGAATCCGTGAATGAATTATTCTCAAAGTATAGTCACTGGACCGGCAGCTTCAGTGTCACCCAGTGAACTTGTTAGAAATGAAAATTCTGTGAGCCCCTCTGAGACATCAAGACTCAGAAACTCTGGGGGAGGGGATGCATTTTCTCAAGGCTTCCATGGGATTCTGCAGCACAATAAGGTTTTGAGAACTGCTGTGTTAAAGAAATGGTTCTCACCAACTTTATACTCCAGACCCTTCACACTTAATAATTATTAAGGACCCCAAAAAGCTTTTATTTATAGGTTATAACCATTCACATTTGCCATATTTGAAAATAAAACACGTTAAAAATATTATAATTTTCATTTTAAACAAAAACTTCTTCACATGTTAACATGAATAACTTTTTAAAAATAACAATATTTTCCAAAACGACAAAATAATTTAGTGAGAAGAGAGGCATTGTTTGACATTTCTGCCAATCTTTTTAATGACTTAGTAGAAGAGAGCAACCACCTTAGATCTTCGTGTTCAATCTATTCCCACGTGTTGTTTTGGTTGAACTATATATAAAGAAAACCCAGGTTCCTCAATATTCAGTTGGAAAGGAGAGTTGCATTTTAATAGCCTTTTCAGGGGGCCCCTTGGGTGGCTCAGTTGGTTAAGCGTCTGCCTTTGGCTCAGGTCATGATCTCGGGGTCCTGGGATTAAGCCCCACGTGGGGCTCCCTGCTAAGTGGGGAGCCTGCTTCTCCCTCTCCCTCTGCCCCTTCCCCCCCCACTCGTGGTCTCTTTTCTCTCAAATAAATAAAATCTTTAAAAAAATGATGGTAGCCTTTTCAGGTAATAGGGGGTTTTCCTCTCTGATCCCACACCAAAGTAACTGGTAGTTGCTTAAAGATTAGTTGGAGTGTGGAATATAAAGCCCCATTAATGAACTTTTCGTGCTTTTCCACTGAAATCCATTGGTCCTTCTTGCATTTTGGCTTTTTTACCCCCACAAGATTCTGTAACATCTGTAACAATGATCCTGTAACAATGCATTGGTTATCTGGAAAATAATAGCTTACTGAGTTAACGCAGCTCTGCCAAATGGTGCCACATGTCTTTCATTTTCTTATATAATATTAACGAATGTTGATTTTTTGGACAATGCCACAGATCTAAACAGAGAAGTCTTTAGGTACTGTGGACCTGTTAAGCCCACAGTTGATAGAAACAAGGTTTCCCAAACTCTTATTTTCACCTGAAAGCTCAAATTTTATCACTGGCAATGAATACTATTATCTTTTTTCCCTTCAAGAAATAGAATTGCTTTGTTTGCTGTCAAGAGACATCTGCCAAATGACCAAGTCTGAGTAATAATACTGTCATCTGTCCTTTCAAGTTATGACAATGGTGTTCCATGAAACGGAAGGGCTAATCTAGGTTGCAACTCAAACAATTACCCAGGGCTTTTCCTCAAGACAATCACCATATAGGCAGGTGCATTTCATCGCACAGAACATTAAAAAGATGTGTGGTCAAAGGGTCAAGATATAATCAAATTAATAACTTTTACTGCTTCATCATGAACATTTTTAAGTGAAAACTACCTTTTATCTTACCCCTGCAAATATGGGGTAGTGAAGAATACAATGACTCATGCTAAGGTGTGGCAGTTTTACCCATGTTTTTACACCATCAATGCAAATGTCAACACAGTAAAAAAGGCAAATAACACCTTAGTATTGTTATAAAAAATAGTTTTGATTTCATAGATCCCTAAAGTCTTTGAAAACTGTTTTTAAGAGATCCTAAGAGGGTTTCCTGGGTGGCTCCAATGGTTAAGCATCTGCCTTCGGCTCAGGTCATGATCTCCAGGTCCTGGGGTCAAGCCCTGCGTCAGACTCCCTACTCAGTGGGGAGTCTGCTTCTCCCTCTCCCTCTGCCTCTCCCCCCTCCCCCGCCATGCTTTCTCTCTCAAGTGAATACATAAAATCTTTTAAAAAAAAAAAGAGAGATAGAGAGAGAGATCCTAAGAGGAAAGCCTAGAGTTTTCCTACTTCACGAATTATTTGCTTACATGTTATTCTCCCTACTAGACTACACAATTCTTTACCACAGAGTTATATCTCAGTGTCTAAAACAGATAAAGACTCAAAGATTCATTCTCTGTTGAAGAAGCAAAGTCAGGGATGTCATTCACACATAAGGCACGAAGCAAAGAGTAAAGCTTTACGTCAAAGAATCCCTTAGCCCTTCCTCCTTAAGACGTTCCTGACTGTTACAGTGCATACATCCAATTAGCAGAGCAATTTAAGAAACTGCTTATTTGATAGAAACCACATAGGCACTCATAAAAAGTGAACAGAGGGACAAGGAAGTGCCTCTAAGCAGGGAGCAAGGGCTCCAGAGCACTTAGTGATGTAGTCAAGAGGTTCTCAGGAAACTGTCAAGTGTGCCAACTGACACCAACTATAGTTACTTGTAGTTTCATTATGTTTTTTGGTTCAGTGAGAGCAGAGGGAAAGATTTATGAGAACTATCCTCAGGGGGAAACAGGATCAAGGGAGGGTTTTGGTTATGGCCTCTAACATTCAGACTTTTGTGGGGTTAACTACCCTTGTTAGCTGCCCCACATTTGTTCTCGTCACCTACTGCTCCGTGCCCTGTAATGATTCACTGTGCACTGTTAGAATGGAAAAGTGTCAAAAAATACTGCATAAAATGAATAAATAAAAAGGTGCGAACTCCATTTATTTTTTGAAGTTAGAATGATGATTACCAGAAGAATCTAAAACAAAAACTCATTAATAATGCTTCCTCTAGATGAGGGGAAATTCAAAATGGTACAGATAGAGGCATAATTTTTTATTTTTTCTGAATAATTTGACCTGTTTTCAACCACAGACATAAACTGCTTTTATGATATAAAACAATATAATAATTTTATAGACAAAAATAGAGACTGCAGTTCATTTTAGCTGCAGGAAGAAAAGGAGGATGTGGGAAAAGATTGATTCCACTCTGAGGTCCATCTTATGAGGGGGGAAAAAATCTCCAAGGAAAAGAAAGGTTGAAGGTAGTATCCCAGAGTGGCTGCACCAAGAAGTTCGGCCTTAAAGAGAAAAAGACCCAACCTGTGAGGTTGTTTGCTCCTCCTCACAGTGAGGCAGAAAGATGTGGTGACCACGGGGGGGGGGGGGGGTCAGTCTGGTGGCTTCTATGGGACTGGCCCTGGTTAACAGAGTGATGTCAACAGAAGAATATGGGCCAGGGCTTAGAAAACAATACTGGCCAGTGTAGCCACCCAGGTTCGTCATCCTACAGGGGGATGGAATTACCTTTACCTCACACAACTGGGACACTGAGAAAATGAGATCATGTGACTCTGCAAGGCAGGATTACTCTTTGGGAATCAGATTTTTCAATCATACAATGTGAGGAGGGACTACAGATTCCTTCAGATAGGAGTGGTCTTGAATAGGTAAACCTTATCTACACTTGGAAAAATCCCTTCAACTTCAAATGTTACATCGAGGGTGATCTCATGACTCATCATTTAAGTCCAAATAAGCTACTCTCGGAAACTGATCTCTTCTTACCGATTCTGAAAGGACTTTCCAGCAATATTATCTCTGTAGGAATCAAACAAAACGTGGTATTGATCCCGGCTCCATTCCAGAACCACCTAGGAAAAAAAGAAAAAAAAAAAAAGGCAAAAAAATGTTTACCCTGTGTCAAATACTAAGGGTATAGAACTTTCATTTAATTTTTTAAAATTTCATTAAGAATCACTAAAGGAACAGGAAAAGAAATCAAAATTCATCCATTCACCCAGTGCCTACCATATATATACCCAACACTGTGCTCAGTCCAGATTAAAAAAAAACTACAACAGGATATACAAATAAAATCTATAGTTACTGGCCTGTGGATGGAGGGGAAGCAAAGAGATTTAAAAGGAAGCAATGAGAATTAGGTCTTAGAGAATGAGCTCACAAGGTAGGGAACCACAAGGGCATGTTCAAAGGCTGAGAAGCAGCAAGGGTGAGTGGTTTCAGGGCAACAGTAGAGTTGACTTTGGTGGGAGCACAGCTAGAAAGTGGAGAGAATGGGGCTGGGAAGGGAAGCTGGGTCTTGACTGTTGTGCCGTGTACCACGGGAAGCAGAGGCACTAAGGGACTTTCAGGCAGCTACATGAACCATCCATGAGGAGAGTTGGGAGACTCTCCTCACAGCACAGAACAAAGCTTTAACAGAAGAGACTGATAAGATACGGGGGTGATGGCCTTACTATCTATGAAGTTTCAGGTGATGACCTTGCTAAATATTTCAGGAGAGAATGGAAAACTTCAGATAGGAGCTCCCTCATGTCTGCACCCCAAATCTATAAACCCACCCACACATGTGCCCCATTTTCTTCTTCACTCCCTTCACCATAGAGGAAATGTCTTTCTTCCTTGAAAACACCCCCTCTCTGTCCACTTGCTCTGGATCTCATCAACTTGTCTCAAGACCTGGTCTGTTCTCTCTTTCCTCTCAATAGGATTATTTCCATCAGCCTATTCCAGTAATCTCAGGAAACCCTTCCTTCACACCACACCCTCTGCCAGTTGGTCCCTCCATTCCAAATTCTCCCTTTCAAGGGCAAATATCTTTAGAGAGTCCTCTTCTATGCTCTATTTACCCTTCAGCCACTCTAATACCACTTCTGCCCTTACCATATCAGTGGTCTTACCAAGGCCTCCATGCTGTGGAATCCAGTAACATTTTCCCCATCTCTATCTTACTCAACTGGTAGCAGCTACCCAGTTCCTCCTCACTGAACCACTTTCCTAGCTTTCCTCCCACCACTCTGGTGACTCCTTTTCAGTCTCCTTTGACAGGTCATCTTCTTCTATCTGACCTTCAAATATGTCCTTTCATTTCATTCCTCTTCCTGGAATGCCCTCCTTCCTGCCAAGGCTGCTTCTAGCTTCCTACTGTGCAATCCCTAGGATGCGTGGCCCTGCTACATTCAGATGACCATGGGAGCCCCCATCATTTAGGTTTCATTCCAGCCAGCAGAAAGAAGAGATAGGGAATGATATGCCCCTCCATTAAGGAAACTTCTTGGAAGGGGCACCTACCACTTCTGTTTTTGCTGGGCAGAATGCAGTCACATGATGACATGTGGCTACAGGGGAGGCTGTGTGGACCCATGTGTCCAGCTATAACTGCTCATTTATTTACACGGCATTCAGGTTTTCAATATCTGACCTCTGCCTATCTTGACAATCTTACTTCATTGGGATGCTTCATAAACACCACAAATTCAACTAATAATCCTCCCATCACTCAATGTACTGATTAAAAAACTGAGGGTCTAATGTACCTTGTACTGGATTGACAAAGAGAAATAAGGTAAGTTCCCTGACTTGAAGGAACTATATAGCCAATGATTAATAGAGAAGTTTATTGCCAGCTACAACTGCACCGAGGAAGGAGCACCTCTTTCTAGGAAGACACTTAAAGACTTCCCTGAAGAAGCAATGTTAGCAGTCTTAAAGGATGAACAGGAGTCTGTTCGCAGTAAAGCTGGGGTACAGAGGGTGTGTTAGAGGGATCTGCTACCAGACTGGATGAGGGAGTGAAGAAGGGGAAGACAAGCAAGGTGATTGCTAGGTTTCCAGTATTTCTAGTATGAGTGACTGAAGAGACAGTGGGGCCACTGAATGACATAGGAGGAACAGGTGTAGTAGGGATGAGCGCTGGTAAGATTCCCAGTTTAGTCATGGTAGATCTGAGGCTGTATATGCATACGACTCACCTCTCCAACTGGGCTGGAAATTCCAAAAGGAGGGGGAATGAGCTCTAAAATAGTTATCACACGCAACACCAAACCCAATGGCAAGCATATAGCTATAAAATACTATTGCTGCTAAATACAGAACATATATGTTTAATAACATAATTGTATTGATTTGGATCAACTAGTTGAGCTCAAACAGAAGTGATTCTCCATCAATATCCCTATGTAGCTGCAAAAGGACAACTAGTACATTATTTTTATAAAACAAGCCACAAAAAATAAAGCTCAATATCATTGTTCTTGGCTCGTACTGCTACCCAGAAGATGGGAAGATAATATCAGAGGGGGCATACTTCACGAATAGCTGAGAAATGCTGACGTGCTGTATGTTGACACAACGTGCCTTCCTTCATCAGATAAATTAATCTCACCATCTCCGAATCACTTTGCTGTATTAAAAAGAACAGCAGCAGCAAAGGGTCTTTATCTATCACATTTAGGAACGTTCTCCTCTCCTATCCGGCGAGAGTTCTGCATGCTTCAGGGAAGGTAGTAGGAATGCAGTTTCATTCCAGCTCTGTCACTTTTATGAGACCTTATGCAAGTTGTCTTTTTAGGCTGTTTCTCCATCTGTTTTACATTTTATGAAGGGGGTATGACCAAATTGTCCTTGAAATCCCTTCCAGCCCTAAGAGTGTATGACAGAAGGAGGTACAGAGCTGTGCGGCTGGCACCATCCACGGTTTCTTCCCTGCACCCACATGTCAACTCCATTGAGACACCATGTCTCTTCTCTTCCTGTCTTCAGCCTCCTAAGGGATCTCTTATCCCTGGTCCTAACCCATCATCACTGAAACATGATCCTCTTCTGTCATAACCATTTCCCTTTTCTGCTTACTCCCAACTGTCAACTACACCCTATTATGGAAATCTTGCCAAACTCTTTAAGTAAATGAGTAATATGCTATACCACGGATCAAAAAGGAACCTTGCAAATCAAATAAAAAATCATCTGAGCACTGATGTTAGATCATTTTCTTACACTATCAAGGATAGTGTAGAAAAGAGTAGAAATTTGAATGGGCAATTATGAAATTATTTATTCTGGGGTAAACTATACATATAAACACCTTTCAAACAACAACGAAGCCAAAATAGAACTAAGCTTGCAATTAGATCTTGTTTTCAGCCATTATTAGCAATAAACAAAAGACCAGAGGAAAAGGTTAGAGAAACACTAACTACTATAAAATCAAGTCCCTTTTCATCCACAAAGCCTTTCCATATTCTTCAGCCTGACCTGAACATTTCCTCCTCAGAACTTAACTTTCATCTCTACTGCTTATTTGGAAATCAACTACTCACGGCCGTCTAACATTTCTTGCCTTGCATCCCTTAGTTTTTGTTTTTTTTTTAAAGATTTTATTTATTGGACAGAGAGAGACACAGCAAGAGAGGGAACACAAGCAGAGGGAGAGGGAGAGGGAGAAGCGGGCTTCCCGCTGAGCAGGGAGCCCACGCGGGGCTCGATCCCAGGACCCTGGGGTCATGACCTGAGCCAAAGGCAGACGCTTAATGACTGAACCACCCAGGCGCCCCTCTCGCTTAGTTTTTTTAAATCATTATTTACCTTCCCCCTCATGGAAGCATCTTGTCAGACCAATTAAGTTATAAACTGCTTGTGGGTACAGAACTACTTCCAATTCTACTTATCATCAACTCATACCCAGCACGATTCATTATATACCATCTTCTTGTTCATAAATATTATCTGGTTACGGCAGGAGTAGCTTAAGACTAGATTTGGGGTGGGGGGCTCCTGGGTGGCTCAGTTGGTTAAGCATCTGCCTTTGGCTTAGGTCATGATCCCAGGGTCCTGGAATTGAGCCGGCATCCTCTGGGCTCCCTTGCTCAGCAGGGAATCTGCGTCTCCCTTTCCCTCTGCCCCTCTCCCTGTTCATGCATGCACTTTCTCTCTCTCCTCCAAATAAATAAACAAAATCTTAAAAAACGACTGGGTTTGGGGACTTGGGATATGGGACACCTCCAGGGGGAGAACCTCCCAATTCTTCTATTTAGTAGCTGTGTAACCATGGGTACTCAATTTCCTCAACTATGAACTAAGTACAAAATGTATGTCATCGGTGTGTTGTGTTGCTGCAGTAGGACAGTGATTCTCACTTGACATGCATAAATACAAGGTCTGAGGAAGGCACCAGGCATGTTAGAAGTCATGGGTAAACAAAGCATATCTTCCTGAACCATCATTTATAATGGAAAGACATTTAAAATATTATATTGATAGTAATGCAAAATTTTTATGGAGAAAAACAGAAAACTGATGTGATTTTTATAGACACAACGCTGGCCTTTAAAAAATTTCCTACTTGCCATTTTGTGCTCTCCCCCACCCCTTCACACACATACCTCTCTACACTATTCTCTTTATTTACTTTTTTCTGCCATTAAAAGTAGTTTGTTGGTAAAATTTAAGACACAATGAACTAAAATACTATTTATTAAAATACTGTATGAGCTCTGAAATACCACATGAGCAATGTATTATTAATAAAGAATTGTAAAAATCATCTAGGGGCGCCTGGGTGGCTCAGTCGGTTAAGCATCTGCCTTCAGCTCAGGTCATGATCCCAGGCACCTTGCTCAGCAGGAAGACTGTGTCTCCCTCTGCTTGTGCTCACGCTCTCTCTCTCTCTGACAAATAAGTATAAATCATCTAAAGGTAGTTTATTCTACTAGCTTAAAATATTTATCACTTTTAAGACTCCATTTTAATAATCATGGCATTCAAAGTACTCAAGATCAATTGTCAGTCATTTTTCACAAATTGCAGCCAGTCAGTCTTAATGTGTCGATCACAGAGAAGGGGCACGTTCCCACATTCACCAAGCACCACCATGCCAGGTATTCCTCTCCTCCCCACTGAATCTCTGCGACAAGGTACTAGCTGTGAGGCAGGCATTTCACTGGGTCATTGCCCAAAAAGAAGCCTCAGGCCACACAGCCGTGTGTAATGGGGCTGAGATGTGAATCAAACTAACTCCAGAGCCCTTGTTCCTGTTTAGCTTCGCCCAGGCTCTCTCAGCCTCAGCAGGCCGTGTCCCCCAATGCTTACTTACACAGAGCCAGCTTTGTCAAACATACATTTATAAATGTGGTCATTCAACCAATTCCACAACTGGTTATGTTTATCATTCTTAATTCAACGACCCAGATCTGTTTTCCTAGCATGTTTATAAATGACCACAGTCCATAATAAATTTGTTTTACCCCCAGTATTTAGTCCTTTAACTGGCTTGTGCACACAAATACTAAAATTTTTGAACGATAATCTTTTTAAAGTTATAACACTGGTATGTGCCTCGGTTGAAGATTTTTATAATCCTAGAACAAGTTCAAATGCATGCCTGTAGAAGAATAATAGTTATTGAGACACAAGCTTTATAATCCTTTTATCAGAAGAATTCCCCAGTTAAGGAAAAGAGGAAGGTAATTATCCAGAAGAGAACTGGTGAACAGTGCAATGATCTTAAGATTTACAATCAGAAGACATGAGTTTCAATCCGACACTGATCAATAAATGATCTAGGGCATTTGCCTATTCTCAATTTCTTCTCTTGTAGAATGAAGGTATGAATGCCACCTATTTCACACGATTGTTCTGATGAGTAAATGAGATGTGCAAATCATACGGGGCTGTACAATACTTCCATGCAAGCTGTTCACATGTTCATCCTGCAATATGTTTACCTGTTTAAAAATCTGTCTAAACCTCTGTGAGCAACTCAAAGCCAAGAACTTGATCTCTTTTTAATTTTTATTCTCAAACCTTGCACAGTCTCTAGCACAAAACCAATAAACATTCTAGAATGAATAAATATGGCTACTAGTTTTACGATGCAAACATTTTGGAACAGCTTACACAACATGGTTTCCCTCCAGGACTTTCTGCTTTCCGATTCATTCCAGGATACTCAAGGTAAAAGCTAAAGGCCAGAGTTAATAAACGGACAACGGCAGGCTAGGCACACAAGGGTATAAAACTCTGTAAAAGCAAACGTCCCTTTCTCAATTTTTCAAGCATAGAAATGTGACATGCAGGACACCTGGGTGGCTCAGTTGGTTAAGTGACTGACTCCATCTCAGCTCAGGTCTTGATCTCAAGGTTGTGAGTTCAAGCCCCCACGGTGGGCTCCACGCTAAGCGTGGAGCTTACTTAAAAAAAAAAAAAAAATCAGGGGCGCCTGGGTGGCACAGCGGTTAGGCGTCTACCTTCGGCTCAGGGCATGATCCCGGCATTATGGGATCGATCCCCACATCAGGCTCCTCCGCTATGCGCCTGCTTCTTCCTCTCCCACTGCCCCTGCTTGTGTTCCCTCTCTCGCTGGCTGTCTCTATCTCTGTCGAATAAATAAATAAAATCTTAAAAAAAAAAAAATCAGATAAAAAAAAAAAAGAAGTGTGACATGAGTACCCTGTACTGTTTTACAGGGTACTGTAAAACTTAAGATGTTGGGGCTCTCCAGCCTCAAGCAGTAAGAACCCTAAGTAGCAATGACAGAGCTTTTTCACACACTGATAATGATATTTGAAGTTTATAATATTCCAAAAAAAAAGTTTAAAATATTCCTAGATTACAACATGTTCTTCACAGTTTCTGAAAACAAAATTTATTTTTCATCAAGAGGCATTACAAGAGAGACCAAGATATCTTTAAGATATCCTAAGCTTTATCTTTTCTACTAACTCTCCTCTTCCTTGATACCAATCAGGAAGTCAATGTGCTCGTTACCATTCGGGCTGCTCTGACAAAGTATCACAGACTGGGTAGCTTGTAAACAACAGAAATGTATTTCTCACAATTCTGGAGACTGGAAAGACTAAGGTCAAGGCACCAGCGGACTGGGTGTCTGCTGAGAGCCTACTTTCCCGTTCAGACTGCCTTCTTCTGCCACCTTACGTGGCAGGAGGGGTGAGGAAGCTCTCTGGGTCTCTTTATAAGGGCATTTATTTCCACCCTCAAGACCTAATCCCCCGCCAAAGGCCCCACCTGCTAACACCATCACATTGGAGACAAGGTTTCAACGTAAAAATTTTGAGAGGACACAACCATTCCGTTTACATGTTCCAATGCAAAGTGACTAAAATAAAAGATCAACCCATTTCTTATTAGGAGCTGAATGGTTATTAAAACTGGGTAATTTCCCCCATTTCACATAAAGGAAATGATCCAAATCCAAGATGCATGACCACTATTTACTCAAACATTAAACTCAAAAACACTTTTCTAGACCATTTCTACTTTCTTTGAATCCTTCACAGAATTAGACACATATCATGTATTTGTTGAACATTTTAAGGAGCACAAAATGGAAATCAGGCCTCTGTCCTCAAGGAGCTAACACCCTGTTAAGGACTACTTACTAGCATAAAATGATTAAGGAATATTTACTGTTCAGCTTTTAAATGAGTACAGATTGAAACAGAATACTGACAGGAAAAATAATAATCAAGAATGGGGTTAATCATGACAGCTTAACAAAATCTCTCTCCTTTTCCCAGGACAGAAAACTGAGATTTTTGAGGAAATAAGGAGGAGAGAGGGGGAGGACTGTTTGCCATAGGGATGGAGGTGTGGGAGCAAAATAATGAGGGAAATCATATTAAAAAGTGGAATTAAAAAC
This sequence comes from Ursus americanus, assembly GCF_024610735.1. NCBI lineage: Eukaryota > Metazoa > Chordata > Mammalia > Carnivora > Ursidae > Ursus > Ursus americanus. The sequence continues at coordinate 19,308,376 of NC_142143.1, read as the reverse complement.
GTTAAACCTTTGACAGTTCATTGTAAAAAAATTATATTTAAAGGGGGAAAAAAAACCCCGCCTGCAACCACACTTAAATAAAAAGAAAAGTATAAAAAAAAACCTATCAAAGATATTTTCAAAATATATTCAAACGGACTTTCTGGGTATACGCAGATTTACTTGTTTTACTGGTCAGAGTTTATAGAATCACAGAATTATATAGGATGGACTTTAAACCCAGTGCTCTACTCTGCAAGCCAATGTCTGAGTCTCTGCTATAATGTCCTGGCAAACAGTTACTCTCTACCTATGCGTTAGACCTGCACTGTCTAAAATGGTATACACTAGGCACATAAGGTTATCTAAATTAAGACTAAATAAAATTAAATAAAAAGCTCAGTACCTTAGTCACACCAGCCACATTTCAAGCCCTCATAGGCTTAGTGGCTACTGTATGGGACAGCTCAGAATTACAGGATACTTTCATCACTGCACAAACTTCCACTGGACAGTGTTGTGGTCACTCAATCCTTAAAGTTAAGCAAGAGTCACACAAGGAAGCCCCAGTTTTGTGATTTTAGACAAGTCACTTAAACCTAATGCCCACTGTAAAATTTAAGTAAATACTTTATCCTACAAGGGGTTGTTACAAAAAACAAGTGATATATATACTGACAACTACAAAGTACAATATCAAATATAAGATATTAAGACTATGAAAACACACTGAACTTATTTAGCCCCTCAAGGGGCTCACAGTCTGCTGGGGAAACAAATATGAGACAAATAATTACAATATTATCATGTGAAAAATATAACTGTAATATGAATGAAAATGTAGTTGAACCTGCTAAATATTTCCATTATAACTATTAAACCAGGAACCAAAACTAGTCAAATTAAGATTTCTTTTTTTTTTACTTTATTTTGGCAAAACTTAATTAAACAAAAATTTAATTTAAATAAAAAAGTTTAGTGAAATGAGATAAAGTTTTACAAAATATCTGCTTGTGATACTGCACTCACTTCCATCAACAAACAAATTTTATCTCATACTATTTGCTAGTTAAAAACATTTTTTTAGGGGCGCCTGGGTGGCGCAGTCGTTGGGCGTCTGCCTTCAGCTCAGGGCGTGATCCCGGCGTTGCGGGATCGAGCCCCACATTGGGCTCCTCCGCTGGAGGCCTGCTTCTTCCTCTCCCACTCCCCCTGCTTGTGTTCTCCCTCGCTGGCTGTCTGTCTCTGTCAAATAAATAAATAAAATCTTAAAAACAACAACAACAACAAAACACATTTTTTAAAAATACACCAAGAAGAGATCCCTTTTTATGAGTCGCAAGTGCATAAAAATCATAAATTAGTTGAAAAGTATGTTATAGATTTTTAAATAGCTGCAAGGCCATTTTAAAAAATCACCCCTTTCCTGAAAGGCAATTAGCATTATGTATCAAAGGACCAAACAAAATACCTTTTGTTCTGACTAACTCTACTTCTAGATATATACATGCCAAGGAAATGATCACAGATGTAACCCAAGACCTGCATAAATATGATAATAGCTATTATTACTTATAAAACCTGAAAACAGTATCTAATAATTAAACAATAGGTGATCAGGAAAATAGATTACAGTCAAACGAAGTATTATGAAGCTATTAAAAAAAAAAAATCCTATTTTCAGGGCGCCTGGGTGGCTCAGTCGGTTAAGCGTCTTTCTTCAGTTCAGGCATGGATCCCAGGGTCCTGGGGATTAAGCCCCACATCAGGCTCCTTGCTCAGCAGGCAGCCTACTTATACCTCTCCCGCTCCCTTTGCCTGCTGCTTCCCGTGCCTGTGCTCTCTCTCTTTGTCCAATAAATAAATAAGATCTTTTAAAAAAAATCTTATTTTCAAATAATTATTAAAAATTAGTAACTTGATTCAGTCACTCAATAAGTACTACGTGATACCATTCTAGACTCTGAGGACATAGCAATGGCCAAAACAAAGTATCTTCCTTTGTGGAGCATACAAAATAGTCAAAGGATAAAGTGTTTGATAAAATATTATGTGAAAAAAGCAATAATCAAAACTTATCAGTCTGAAGCAAAATGGCAGCAAAATGACAGAGTAAGCAACTCCAATCTCTCATCCCCCCACCTGCTCCAGAAACACTGAAAAACATGAAGAATAACTGCCAGAACAAGTAAAGAAATATATGAAACGTCCATGATATAAAATATTCAGAATGGGCAATCTGTACAGACAGAAATTAGAGGTTACCGGGTCCCGAGGGGTGAATGGAGGTATTGCTTAATGGTTACAGAGTTTCTGTTTAGGGTGATAAAGAAGTTTTGGAAATAGACAGTGGTAATGGTTGCACAACAATGAAAATGTAATTAATGCCACTGAGTTGTACACTTAAAAATTCTTAAAATGGTAAATTTTATGTTATTTGTGTTTTGCAACAATAACTCAAAAGAGGAGTAAGTCACTACAATACTCCTCCCAAAAGAGTAATAAAGGAACATTATGAACAACTCTAAGACTACAGATCTGACAGCTTAAATGAAATGGACCAATTCCCTGGGAGACACAATCTACCAAAGCTCAAATGAGAAACAGATAACCTGAATAGGTATATACCCATTAAGAATGTGGCTCGATAATTAATTACTTTCCAAACAGAAAGCACCAGCCCCAGGTGGGTTCACTCATGATTTCTACCAAACATCTGAGGAAGAAATAATACCAATTCTCTATAATCTCTTCCAGAAAACAGACTTCCTCATTCATTTTATGAAGAAAAGTATTACAAACAATATTTCTCATCAACATAGATGTAGAAGTCCTCAATAAAATGCTATTAAATCAAATCCAACAATGTATAGAAGAATCATATACCACAACCAAGTGGGAGATATTCTAGATACGAATTTCTGAATCCTGGTTCAACATTCCAAAATCAGTTAATGTAACCCATCACATCAATAGGCAAAAAATCAATCAATCAATCATGTGATTATAATAGGTGCATAAAAAAAGCATCTGACAAAATCCAACACCCATTTCTGATTTAAAAAAAAAACTGTCAGCAAACTAGGAATACAAAGAAACTTCCTCAACCTAAAAATAATATTTACAAAAAACCTATAGTTAACATTATACTTGATGGTGAGAAACTCAAAGCTTTCCCACTAAGCTCAGAAAAAGGCAAGGATATTGCCTCTCACTCCTGCTTTTCAACAACATATTGAAGTCCTAATTAATGTAATAACACAAAAAAAGGAAATAAGAGGTATATAGATTGGTAAGGAAGAAGTAAAACTATCTCTGTTGACAGATGACATGACTATGGAGAAAATTCCACAGAATCGACCAAAAAAGCAAAAAACAAAACAAAACAAAAAAACAAAACTAAGAAACAATTAGTTGCAGGATACAAGATTGCAGGATACAAGACTGCAGCACACAAAAGTAATATACAAAAGTTAACTGCTTTCCTATATACCAGCAATGAACTATATAACATTTTGGAAAAGGCATAACTAAATACAGTTTAAAAAAAAAAAAAATCAAGGGCACGTGGGTGGCTCAGTCAGTTAAGTGTCCGACTCTTTTTTTTTTTTTTTAAATGCTATGGTTATAGAGGCCACTATTTTTTTTTTAAGATTTTTTATTTATTTATTTGACAGAGATAGAGACAGCCAGCGAGAGAGGGAACACAAGCAGGGGGAGTGGGAGAGGAAGAAGCAGGCTCATAGAGGAGGAGCCTGACGTGGGGCTCGAACCCGGAACGCCGGGATCACGCCCTGAGCCGAAGGCAGACGCTTTAACCGCTGTGCCACCCAGGCGCCCCAAGTGTCCGACTCTTAGCTAAGGTCTTTGATCTCAGGGTCATGAGTTCAAGCCCCGCACTGGGCTCCACACTGAGCGTGGAACCTACTTAATAAAAAAATAAAAATACCCCAAATCACTGACTGCCAGTGGGGAGGAAAGCAAGCATGAGGCGTAGCGCAGGGCAAGGGTTTTTATGAGGGCAATGAAACTATTCTGTGTGATAGTGTAATGGCAGATACATGATATAACAGTATGCATTTGTCAAATTTCATAGCACTGTATAGCACAAAAAATGAATCCTAATGGTCAATATATTCTTAGTTAATAAAAATGTATCAATATTAGTTCATCAGTTATAAAAATGTACCACACTGATGCAAAACGTTAAAAATAGGGGAAAGTATGCTGGCAGAGAGGAGGTATATGCAAAATCTATGTACTTTCCATGCAATTTTTTCCATAAACTTAAAGTTGCTATAAAATAAAACCTACTAAATTTTTATGATGGTTAATTTTATGTGTCAAACTGACTAAGCCAGGGGGGTGTCCAGATATTTGATCAAACATTATTTTGGGTGTGTCATTGAGGGTGTTTCTGGATAAATTAACATTTGAATAAGCAGACTGAGTAAAGCGTTTGTCCTTCTATCGTGGATGGGCCTCAATGCATCAGTTGAAGGCCTAAATAAAATTAAAAGGCTGAGGAAGAGAGAACTGCTTCTCACCTGACTGCCTTGAGCTGGAACATCAGTCTTTCCTCCCTTTGGATTCCAACTGAAACATCAGCTCTTCCTGGCTCTCAAGTCTGCCAATTTTAAGACAGGCCTATACTAAGCTTTTCTGAGTTTCTGGCCTTTAGACTTAGATTAGAACTACACCACGGGCTCTCCTAGGTCTCTAGCCTTGTTAATGAAATCTTGGAGACCTGTAAGCCTCCATCATCACGTCAGCCAATTCTATGTAATAAATATATTTCCACACACACAGATACACATCCTATTGCTTCCGTTTCTCTGAAGAACCCTAATATAATTACATATGTATATCAACTAAACCGATCTACTTTCTATTAAGGTTGAATTTAGAAACTGATCACTGCAGGTGACCTTTCTCTATTTAGATACTAGAACAAAGTATGTCTGCACTCAACTTCTTGGTGCCAGGCTCTATTCTAGGAGCTGAGGATACAGTGGTGAATAAGACAGAAAGGCTGGATAAGACAGAAATCCTGTTCCCAGAGCTTACATTGTGGTGGAGAGAGAAGACATTAAAAATATACACACACACAGATTTTCAGACTAAGTACTATTAAAAAAAGAAGAAAAAGAGGACTATAATAAGGAATGGCCTGATGAAAGAGGCTACTTTAGGTTGGGTGGTGGGGAAAGCCCATCTGAAAAGGAGTTACTGAGCTGAGACCAATAAGACAAGGAGCCCATCACATGATGGTCTGGAGGCAGCAGTCTCTAGGCTGATGGGACTGATAATGCAAAGCTCCTAAGGCAGAAACAAATTTGATGGCTCAGGGAATACAAAAACAGTGAATACACCAGTTCTAAGTATAAACCTCAGAACCTGGTTCTTTGAGCCTTTACCACTGTCTTGAGAAGAACATGCATAGGCTGGCCCACTGGTCCCAGGAGGATGAAAGACAAGTGTAGCAGAGCCAACCAAATCCACCCAGATGAGTGAGCTCCCATGTGTCCTGCACATCAAGGAAATAAAGGTCATTTTTAAAAAGATTTTATTTATTTATTTGAAAGAGAGAGAGAGAGCATCAGCAAGGGGAGGGGCAAAGGGAGAGGGAGAAGCTAGTCCAACGCAAGGCTCAATCCCAGGACCCTGGGATCATGACCTGAGCCGAGGCAGACACTGAACTGAGCCACCCAGGTGCCCCAGAATAAATGTAATTTTAAGCCAGGGGATCGACAAATTCTATTCTATAAAGGCCCCAAAATAGTAATCATCTGAACGGTCTCTATTTTCTTCAGGATGAATCCAAATTCTTTCATATTATTCAACAGCCAAGACCTAAACTGGCTACTACGTGGCTCTCCAGCTTCAATCCCCAGTGTGCTGCAGCCCTTCAGAAACACTTTTGTTCCTGAAAAGTGGTAATGCCTCTCAAACCCATGCCTTTACACCTACGGCATCCTTCCCTATTGAAAAGGGGGGGGGGTTCCCCTTCCTTCCCTTGGGCCATCTCTCCTATCGCCTTCAAGATCAAGTTCAAATGTCACTCTTATGTCTGAGAAGCACCCATGCCTAGTCCTTCAACTTAATTTATCACAATGCATTTTGTCTATTTGCTTGTTCATCTCCCTGTCTAGAGTAAGCTCCTCAAGAGCAGAAAGAAACTGAACCATCTGTGTGTCTCCAGTAGGCAGCAGAGTACCTGGTCCAGAGCAAGCACCTCTGTAACAAATAAACAGCTTCTGAAAATTTGGTAAAGAAGCTTTATCCAATTTTGAATTAATCAGAGACAGAAATGAAGCTAATGGGGGCGCCTGGGTGGCTCAGCTGGTTGACCTAAGCCTTCAGCTTAGGTCACGCTCTCAAGTTCCTGGGATCGAGCGCCACGTCAGGCTCTCTGCTCAGCAGGTAGTCTGCTTCTCCCTCTCACTCACCCTCTGTGTTTGCTCTCTCTCTCTCAAATAAATAAAATCTTTAAAGAAAAAAAAAAAGAAAGGTAGCTAATGGAATAAGGTAGTGAAGGGGGAATAAAAGGTATACAGGGAGGAGGGGAGAGATAAACTAGAACCTAAATGAAGAAACAATTTTAGGAAGCAATTTTAAAGTGGGCAATATGGTTTTTAGTCTGATGGTAGAATGCAATTGGCTCTCGCTGCACAAGTGTGACTTAGTCTGTAACATTTTTCAAAACGATCACTTTTTTTTTTCTCTGCTTAATTTAGTGCAAGCATGACTCACACACAAGCTGACTAATCACCTGCTAAAGATACTGCATGTGGATCACAAGACTGGAACAATCAATCTAAAGGACAGTAAGAGATACTACAAGATATATTGTGAAATATGCAGAACTTATTACAGCTACACTTGTTACATTTTAGAAGGAACTAGAATAACATACATTATTGTAAAGCACAGCCTGTATTAAATTAATGCACTTACTGCCTCTGTTTTCATATCGACCATAATAAAGCACACTCAGGCAAAGAAATCATTGCAAACCTTTCAGCTGTCTCTAAGGAAAGATTAATACACTCTTCAATGTGACCTTGGACACCAGACCAGAAGGCTGGTCTCCTGCTGCTCTCTTCATTGCGCATCCTGGCCAAGGGAAGAACAGTCCTGGGACGGGACACGTGGCATTTATTTAGCATTTACTGAACACCTTGCACCAGGCACTAGCAAGGTGCCTTGCACACATTAGGCATGTCATTTAAACCATCTTTCCTCACTAAGGCTTGATCACAGTGAATAAAAATAATTTTTTGTAAGTATTCATTCAACAAAGCACCTATTCATCACTTAACGTCTATAGTTAGCAGCTGGCAGAGCAAATGAACTTGTCTATCTTGCTCACTCTTGTATCCCAAGATGTCAGCGGAGTGTCTGGCACATAATGGAACATAAAGACCAGATGATTTTGCCTCCTAAATCTCTCAGATCTGTCCACTTCTCTTAACATTCCCTTCCACCAGCCTAGTCCAAGGCTCCTAAGTGCCAGCAGACATTCTTGCTCTCCCTCTACTTCAGGTTTTTCCACTTTGGCACTACTGACATTTAATACCTGAAAACACGTTGTTGTGGGGACTGTCCTGTGCACTATAGAAAGTTCATCAGCATCCCTGGCCTCCACTCACTAAAAGACAGCACATAATAACCTTGAATGGCATCCCGTTGTTCTCAGGACAAACACCCAAATCCTGAACACCTAACTACCAAGTGCTGAGAAGCGGGTACCACCAGCTGCACCAGTCTCCCCTAGATCCTCACTTTCTCTTGCTCTCCAGCCTCCAGCCACATGGGCCTGTGTTCACCTTCTCAAATGTAGCCTAACTTCAAAACCTTCACACTGGTTACAGAGTCTGAGCACTATTGATATTTGGGGCTGGACAATCTTTGCTATGGAGCCTGTCCTGTGCATTGTGGGATGTTTAGCAGATCTCTGGCCTCCACCCACTAAATGCCAGTAGCACTGACCCCACCCCGTGCCCCAGCTGTGACAACCTAAAATGTCTCCAGACATTGCCAAATGCCTCTGGGCGCAAAACTGCCCCTGGCTGAGAACCAATGGCCTAAACTGCCCCTGGTTGAGAACCAATGGCCTAGAGAGCACACCTGCCCTGTTCTGTCCTCTGCCTCAGCAATTCTGACCCTTCAAAGTTGAGCTCCAGTTACATCAAGAAAGCCTTTCCTGACCCAGGCACCAGACAGGACACTGCTGGTCTCTCCCACGACACCTTCTCCTTCTTTGTAGCATTTCTCACAACTGTGATTAAGAAGCATTTAATGTCTGACTGTCCAAGCAAAATATAAACCCCTCCTCCACAGGAACGGCCTGCTTTGCTCTCTGCTCTCTGCCCAGGGGCCTGGCACTGTGCTCAAAGAATGTGCTGTCAGAAGATTGATTCTGGTGTTCTGCTGGGCGCAGGGACCCCAAGATAAGAAAGCAATGTCTTTGTGCCCAGGATGCTGAGTACAGAAATGGCAAATGGGTTTCGTCTCCTGGGCAAACTCAATTAACTGCACCGAGAAAACGTGCATGTAGAAGTAAGTTTCTTCTGAGGCACCAAAGACCAGATATCACATTCCAAAGTGAAGAGTTGAAACAAGAGGCAAAGTTTCCTCAGGAGATGGCTAAAAACTCATCCAAATCATGGTAGGAAGGTTCAGGGGAGGGTTTAGGAAGCTGCTGGCATTTTGCAAATCCACTTGACCTCATCCAAAGGGGAGGGTGGAAATCTCTTTCCATTCTCCTCAAGCCAGGAAAGGGGCTCAGTGGGACCACCAGGACAGCCCACTATAGGTCCGTGAAGCTGGGTGGATGCCACCTCTGTCTCACACCCAAGAAACAGAAGGGCGGGCTGGCTAACTGCTCTGAGGACAAAGAAGACGTTGTTGCTGTGCTGGAATCAGCCCACGCTCCCCCACTTTGAGCTGAAAGGATTCAGGATATGCTACTCCAAAATATAGCACCTTGGCTTACTGAGTATCTTGGCTTACTGAGTATTTCAAGCTGAAGAAAGTTGAGAAACAGCAGCTGCAGGAAGAATTTCCTGACCTTCCCCTGAAGCAGGTCATCAGACTCTCTGTGAGAGGTGCCTTCCCTACACCAGGAAGAAAGGAGCATCTTTATCTCCAAAGACCAAGTATTGTCAAAGGAATCTGAATGAACAGGCCTTGTGTTTCCCCAGCTTAACACTTAGCTCATTGTCTTTTTTACCTATCACAATTTTCCTGAACTCTCCACTCTTCACCAAACCTTCAATAAAAATACTCAGGTTTAACTACTTTTTTGGGTATTTCCTTATGAAGGCTCCCACATCATGTAAAACTTATATTAAATAAATATGTACGCTTTTCTCATATCAATCTGTCTTTTGTTACAGGGGCCCTAGCCAAGAACTTAGAAAAGTAGAAGAAAAAGATAAACTTCCTCTCCTACAAAGCAAAGCACGTCAGTCTCCCATGTGCCAGATGTGTGCCATGCACAAGAGAATACCTACAGAGGGTCATCCTGGATCAGGTCCAGGGCCCCCCAAAAGAAAAGCAAAGAGACTGACATGAGAGGCTCATGGTATCATCAGATTCCCGGGGACCAACGAAGGAGCAAGCAACCAGCCTAAATGAAGAGGCATGTGCTCTCATCAGAGCTAAAGCAAGTCATGGCTCTCAGGGTGTGGTCTCTGAAGGAGGCCCTTTGAAAGCACTCAAGAGAGAACAAGCTTTGACACCTGCAAATTCCAGAGAGCTCCAGCACCTGTTTTGGAAGGACTTTCCTGCCCTCATTTCCTTCCTTCTTCTACGTGCTCCAACCTCCTAGGGTGCTGGCCCCTAGAAAGGGCCAGAAACAGGCTATGGAGGAGAAGGAGAAGCAACAGATGAAGAAAGAGAAAAGAAGCCCACTGTCCCCAACCTTCCTTCCTCGATTGCAGGCTTTCTGCTGAGGGCAGGCCTGAGCTGGGGAGGTAAGAGGCTTCAAATTCAACAGGCTTGAAGTTGCTGATATGACATTATGTTTTATAATTTGAAGAGACCACAAGACTTTTTATTACCAGGATGTCTGGTTGGCTCAGTCTGTTACGCGTCTGCCTTCGGCTGGGGTCATGATCCCAAGGTCCTGGGATCGAGTCCCATATCGGGCTCCTTGCTCAGTGAGAAGCCTGCTTCTCCCTCTGCCTGCTGCTGCCCCTGGCTGTGCACTCGCACTCTCTCTGACAAATAAATAAATAAAATCTTAAAAAAAAAAAAAAGACTTTTTATTACCTAGGAGTGACAAGGCTTAAGCCCCCTTGAGTTTTCACCTAGAGGGAGAGGTAGAACTAACCCTACAAGTTGATATAAGTGGGCCAGTGGGAGATAAAGACACTTCCTACACATCAGTTGTGCTTATTTAACGTGACAGTTGCTACACATCCCACCAGCTGCGCTTACTGAACATGACACTTATGGCCACGACCTACCCAGCACCAACTACCTATTCTTTCCTAATAGAACTCTGTACCCAAATGTTCAGGAGATAGGCCCTAAGTTCAGGAATGGATCAGACTGGTCAAAAAGCAACCTCTTCCTCCTTTCAAGGGGTATTTTTAGGAATGGCTCTATGATCCAGCTGCGGCCAATTCCAGGAAAGGTTTGCTGAGGTCTTGGGTCAAATTCCTACACTTTCTGGGAGAGCTCTCAGAAGCCAGAGGAATCCCACACTGTTAAAGAATTAATCTGAAGTTATGTCTGGGTGTAGTGAAGAAAAAGCACCATGGTGAATAAGCACTGTCTGTCAAAGGGAGGCAGAGTGGTAAGGTCTGCACCGTAGGGAGGTGGAAGAAGTGTGGAACTAGATCTCGTCGTCAAAGCAGCTGGAGACAGGGGAGTCACAAACATCTGAATAGAGGTCTGAAATAGGACATCCCCTGTAAGAGGAGATGGCCAAGGAGCAAAGCCTGGGGAATCTCGACATTCCAGACGGAGAGAGAACAGTGGATGGGCAAGGAAAACAGGGAGGGCAGTCTCCGTGAAGAAAGAGGGAGTGAGAGTATCCAAACACGTGGCATGCCAGCTGCTGCAAAAACGTTAAGTTTTTTCTCTAACGTGCTAAATTTCATTAACAAAATTAACAATATTTAGACCTCATTGCTAAAAAGTCACTATCAAGTCAACATATTAAAGATACATAATGAATCATTGCTGAAAGATGTAAGGGCACATCAACTGCGTAGTAACACCGCCAACTAAGCAAACAAACAAACAAACAAAACAACACCCAACTAAGAATACAAGTTTCACAGAATAATTCATAAGATATCCAAAATGGAAATAACTTTTCCATCTTTCAGAAGAAGGTAAAGGGCTAACAGCTATCACAGTCACAATGTCAACATTAAGGCCTAGGAAAGGAAATGGGTTTTGGCTCAAGGCACTTGTCTGGGCCATCTGTTGCTCTGGCCCTTCTCTTGATAACAGCCTCGTGATTTCCCTCTGGGGAACCCCCCAGTTCGTGTGGTTGAGACTGACAGCACCACCCACAATCCTAGCTCTGGGGATGGTCCAGGCAGTTAACGAGGGCACAGCAAGGGCACTCATTCCGTGGCTGGGCAGGCCACCCTGGGTCTAGCTGGCACTAATGAGAAAGAAACTCTTTTTGCTAGAGTTACTCAACTGACAAAACTAGAAGCTGGAGTTACTGGCAGCAATCTCCTCCCATATGGGCAGCACTTGCCTGAGTACTAAACCAACAGAGCTGGAGAACAGGGACAAAAAGAGATTCCTGATGACATCATCTGAGCACCTCTATCCAACCCTGTGAGAAGCTTCACCCTGTTTTTCAACTACATGAGTCAAAAAACTACCTTTTTCTTAAGGCAGGTCTGAGTTGGATTCTGTCACTTGCAACAAAGTGCTGCTGATACCAGCAGCAGTTTTAAACCTCTAACAGTTCAAAAGCAAAAGTTCCTGCCTCTGTGTAAAAATCTCAACTTCCTCTAGGATGTTTCAACCCATAATATTCTTCCTTTCCTCTGATCTTTTTTTTTTTTTTTAAGATTTTATTTATTTATTTGACAGACAGTGACAGCCAGAGAGAGAGGGAACACAAGCAGGGGGAGTGGGAGAGGAAGAAGCAGGCTCCCAGTAGAGGAGCCCGATGTGGGGCTCGATCCCATAACGCCAGGATCACGCCCTGAGCCGAAGGCAGACGCTTAACTGCTGTGCCACCCAGGCGCCCCTCCTCTGATCTTCTAAGCAATTACTGTGTACCCACTCATTCCATTACTTACTTCCTTGTATTGTTACTCATATATATAGCATGGTCTCACCTCAACTACACAAAGATGGCCAAAGATGAGCTGTAATTCTTCGTATATCTGCTAACACTTTTTTCACCATACAAAGTACAATCAGACCAATAGTGTCTGAGAAATCAAACGTAGCTAGAGACGGGTCTGCATCTGGGTAGAAATCTTAGCTTTTTTTGGGAAAATGAGCTTGAAGGGATGTTTATTAAGATCACCCCAATTAACTAATGCACTCACCTATCCATATCAAGTATTATTTGGCACCAATTGCGTACCAGGCACTTCCTAGAGGCTAAGAACACAGCGGGGATTAAGACAAGGTCCCTACTTTGACAGTTAGCAGGGCTGTGTATCTTTCCCAAACCCCACAAAAGCAAGAGACCATTTAAAAAGGCTCTGTGTGGTCACTGACGTTTTCTCCCTAGTGTAAATGACATTAAAAGATTGTTCATGCTTTCTTATATGAAGCACTCAAAAAATATATATTCACAGAACATTAAAGCTAAAATGGGGTCTTAGAAATCTCAACTTTTTAAAACATTATTTTTAATAATGAAAGTTTTCCTCACCCCCAAAAGAAATCTACACGAGATAAGAGATAAGAGTGGCTGCCCCAAACCAGGAGGCAGCTGGGAGTAGTAACCCAGCATGGAAAGCACTGAAGGTCATAGTTCATGCTGGAACTAGAACCAGGCCAGAGGCTGTCTCCCAATTCTCAGGCCAGGTCCCTTGGACTCCACCTAATCGTTGCCTTTGACAAAGAACACCCTAAAAAATACCTTGTTTAATGAGTGAACTAATCAAATACACAGTAACTAATTTCTTTCTTCAAACTGAGCCAAGATGAGAAACTGGTCACCAAGGCCGAGCATGACTTTGGCTGAATTCAGTTTTCGACCTTCTTTTTCACTGAACAGTAACATCTCATTAATCCAAAATGGCAGAAGGCAGGCAAGCAAAAGGGAGCAGGGAGGCTGGGGGAAAGTTACTATCCAGTATGGGTAGATTCTACCTAAATCTGCCTTCTCGTGGAAGTTAATTTGGGGTATTTACCTGTTTCCAAACATGCAGAGACACACATATACACCTAGCAGTGATATACAATCCTCTGTTCGCAATCCTGAAACCCAGAAAGTTATCAACACTGAAGACCTTTTTGTACCTTATTTGACAACGAAACCTGACCACCTGAATTCATTTGGTGGCAAAACTTGGCCTACGACTGACTGGAAACTACTTATAGTCTTTATTTTCCTGAGAATACCCCTATATTTCACTGTAAAAGATGCTGATGTTTAATTATAAGGTTAATTCAGTAGAATTTTCATATAAGGGACTGTGGATTTGTATACAAATGGTTCAACTAAGTAATGATGGCCCTGAAGTAATAAAATTTTACTTCAAAAGCACATGTTTTAAAGTCTGTATAATATCAACCAACAGAGGACAAAAATTTAACATCAGAAGTTTCTGAGCTAAAAATGATCTTAGGAGCATAGTAATCTAGTGCCCTCATTTGCAGAGGTGGGAACTGAGGCGCCCAGAGGCCACAGGATTTGTCCAGTCAACTAGTTTACATTAGATAAGCTCCTTTCTGCTACCCTCACCCCAAGGCGGCATACTGGTATAGTTCGGTGGCTATTAGAACCCATCCTGGGGGCACCTGGGTGGCACAGCGGATAAGCGTCTGCCTTCGGCTCAGGGCGTGATCCCGGCGTTATGGGATCGAGCCCCACATCGGGCTCCTCTACTGGGAGCCTGCTTCTTCCTCTCCCACTCCCCCTGCTTGTGTTCCCTCTCTCGCTGGCTGTCTCTAACTCTATCGAATAAATAAAAAAATCTTAAAAAAAAAAAAAAAGAACCCATCCTGAGGGCTTTCCCTGTGGGTTTGGATCCAGCTCTGCTTTTGTTTGATCGCAATTCCCAAGTGTTCTCCAGAAACCACCTCAACTTAAAGGGAAATTTTAAAAAATACTACCTGTTAATACTTCCCTCCCTCAATTACATTTTTCTTCCTCAAAATTTGGATGAGTGTACAAAGGGCTTATCAAAAAGTGGCAGCCAATACTGCTTACATTGAATGGGGGGAAAATATTAATGAATTCACAGTTAACAGGGACCAAAGACCTTTTTAGTCCTTTTATCCACTGCAATTGGTGAAGTTAATAACAAGTTGGTAACATTACCTGTATGATGGGAGTATTCTACTTCAAGGGTTTATTTCAAAAAAAGGACTAAGGACATAAAATAGTTGACGATAATACAGCAGCAGTACCTACGACCATTCAATGAAAGTCTATCGTGTGCCAGGAACCTTGAACGGTGCCTTGCATGAAGAGGTCTTATTTAATCCTAACAGCCCTGCAAAGAAGGTATTCTTATCTCAATTTCAAAGATAAAGAAGCTGGGGTTCAAAAAGGTTAAGTATCTTTTCCAAGATCACATAAAGGACAACCCAGACTGTGTGAGAGACCATGAAAATACGTGCTTAAGAGCAGTACAGCTCTGGAACCATACAGTGCCTTGGTTGAAAGCCCAGCTCTGCTATGAGCTAGCTGGATTAATCTGTGCAAGTGCTCCAGTTTCATCACCTATAAAGTGGCTATAATAATAGTACCCACCTCACAGGGGTGCTGTCATGAAGATTAAATGAGTTAATACATGTAAAAGCAGTTAAGAGAGTGCCTAGTGTCTGGTAAGCCCTATATATTAGCTGTTACCATTAATACTGGCACCAGCAGTCAAACCCCGATCTGCCCAATCCCATCACTCCTCTTTTCCGCTGTGCTGCAGAAACTGTACTAGGGGGGGTGCCTGGCTGCCTCAGTCAGTGGACTGTGCAACTCTCAGACCCCAGGTCATCAGTTCAAGCCCCACGTTGGGTGTGGAGCCAAGAAAAGAAAGAAAGAGAGAAAGAAAGAGAGAAAGAAAAAGAGAAAGAAAGAAAAGAAAGAAAAGAAAGAAAGAAAGAAAGAAAGAAAGAAAGAAAGAAAGAAAGAAAGAAAGAAATGGTACTACAGGCAATATATTAGTGGCACTGAGCCAGCTGTCTCCACCTCCCATGCCACGTGTTGACATTCTTCACCTATTATTTTTGTCTGTTTCAAACTTTAAGATTTATGGTCCATTTCAAAGCTGACAAATGTCTTCCTTGGTAAATAAATCACCAGGCATGGAATATATAAAATGAAAAATTCTAGCAACTGATGCCTTTAAGTCACCTTCACACTGCAGAGGTGTTAGTAAACAGCTACTTAAAATTACTCAGGGCCAAAAAAATCTTCTATCAAGAATAAGACACGTAACTGTGCATAGATACATTCACTGTATTAAATTGCAGTACAAGAAACAAAGATAGAACAGCAGCAGTATAATATTAGGTACATATTCCACACACGTCTGGGGCACTTTCTCACCCTGACTTGTAAGACTTACTTTCATTTGCCTCTAAAACAAGAACTATTAAAAGTGTACACTTGGAAAGCATGCCACATAATTAATTCATTCATGCGTTAAAACAAATATTTAGACTGCCTATGCTGGCAGACCGTGGCACAGTGCTTGGGTCAGGATTACAGTGGTTAAAGACACAGCACCCTCTCTTATGAAGCTTACAATCCAGCATGGGTACAGACTTTAAGCAAATGTAAACTGTGGCATTTCTAAAAACCATTCTCTTAATTTTAAAACCTTCTGCAACCTCCTTCCAAAAAAAAAAAAAAAGGAAATAGTAAAACAAGGAAACAGATGTCTAACAATTTGAAAATACAACTTTTCTGAGTTGCTGTCCTTATTTTTAAATGTGTTCTCTAAAATCTTATACATGTACTCTTCCAGTTCTGACCTATCCAGTTTCTGTAAACTTGTTTATGATAAAGAATACCCTATTAAACTGTCCAATAATAGAATAACTATCCAACCTAAACCAAAGGGTTGTTTCGTTCAAGAAAATGTTTAATCTACTTAACACAGAGAGGCATAAAATCTATTAAACCTGGGTGTCTCCACCTCCCCAAACCTGTTGTGTGGACCCTCTAAAGAGTTTACAGAGTCTAACCACACTGTGACTTTATTGCACGTTAACTGAGAGCAGATCAAGAAAGGCCTGACTCGTATGATCCAGAGTCTAAATTACTAGCACAGCCCATGACCCAAGGGCTTGTACTGACTCCCAAGAGGCTGGGTGCTGGAGTCCACGACAAGGCTTCCTGGTCAGATGAAGGGGCCCCAGCCTCAGCTGATCTCGAGATCAGAAGAATGTCTGGAGCTGCCAAAAGATCTCTCACATCCTTGTATGCACATCTACCGGCAGAGCCTCTACAGGATAACTAGGGTTGTCCCTAATAACAGAGCAAAAGTGCACACACACATACAAAAAAAAAATCCCTTGCACAAGTCAGTCTTTAAATTTGGGGGGAGTACCCTGTCTTCACTGCAAATTCACGTACAAAGAAACACACACCCCTTGGAGAAAGTTTTGAAATCCGGAAAGAAACGAGATTACGAAGACAAAGTGCCTTTGTCAAAAGCGAAAAGATTAGAAGGGTGACAACAGAGGAGAAAACCTGTAGGAGGGGCAAGGAATGAGAATTTTGGAGAATTTAGGAATGGGAAAAGACACCGTCTCTGGGTCCCGGGAGGGGGCTTCGTGGAGGACAGGCCTGAGGGAGAAAATCAAATTACCTGGGGAGCCCGAAGAAAGCACCTGGAGGCAAAGGGAACCGCAGAACGAGCGCCCACCCTCAAACCGTCGGGAGGACGAGATCTGGATCCCAGATGTGAAACCAGAGCTCGGGGAAATCGGAGTTCTAGGAGCCTCCGGGGGAAAAAAGCAGGCTCTGGGACTTGGCCCCGGAGCTGCAGCGAGGATGGGGAGGCAAGAGGCAAGCACGCCGGGGCTCGGCGCGCCGAGGGCAGGGGCTCAGGGCGCCGCGGGGTCGTGCCGGTCCAAGCCGCTCCGGCCGGGGCACCCGCGCCGCTACTCACCTCTCCGAATTGGAAGGCGGAGACGATGGTGACCACGACGCCCACGAAACAGACGTAGAGCCCATACCTGTGGGACAGGCAGGTATAGGTCTGTCTCTGTAAGAGCTTAAGCAGCATCGGGCCGCCGCCACGCCACGCCACGCCCGGAGCAGCCACAGCCGCAGCTGCCTCAGCAAGCCGCCATTCAGCGGCCCCTGCCCGGCAGCCGCGCTCAGGTCACAAGAGGCGGCCGCCACGCATTGCTGCCCCGGGGATCGACGCCCGCTCGGCTCCGCGCCGCGGCCACCGCTTCCGGGAGCCGGGAGCCCACGCCCTCGGCGCGGCGGAGGCGGACCCGCGGCCCGCGAGGCGGCCGGCGCCGCCCCGGTCTGGCCCGGCGAGAGTCGGCGGCGACGGCGGCGGCGGGGCAGCCAGCGCCACCTGGCGGGCGGAGGCGGGGGGAGGGGCGGAGGGCAGGCGAGCGCCCTTCCCATCCGCGCGTGCGCGGCGGCCTTTCGTGTCGGCCGGGATCCGCACAGTGAGTTGGGCGCGCACCGAGAGCGGACCCGACGCTGCAAGGTCGGGGTGCCACAGATGGCGTTTTGGATATTTGTGCGCACAGAACCCTTTATGCATTTACAGTAGTTGGGAGATTATGGTAAATCATTTTTACAGCGCTAAGAGGAGATGCTCTATGAGACTCCTTTCCCTCTGTCTCCTTAACTATGTTGTTTGAAAGAGGAAACCTTTGGGCTAAACGTGCCCAAACCCAAATTCAGTTCATTCCCATAGTCATTGAATGTGTAGTGAGTGCCCAGTGCCTGGCAAGTGCTTGGTGTCGGGTATTAAAAAATGAACTAGACCTGGCTGCTGTTGCCAGAGAGTCTAGCTGGGGAGATAAACACACAAACCACTAAGTACAAAAAAATTAAGATAGAAATCGTGCGAAGGATAGGAGGGGAACCAAGACAGTGGTGTTCAATTAATTCTGCTTTGCCACCAGGTGATTTCCAGAAGGGTCCTCCCTCGGTGCCTCTTACTTAGGAGAGATTTTTATTTTCTCCCAATATACCCTAGTTATTACGATTTTTGTCTTGATCTAGTCACCCTGGAAAACAGTACACATAGCCTATGTTGCCATCATTTATAGCATTTTTAAAATCATCTTCAGAAGCAGCTTAAGGAAATACTCAAAATATGCCCTAATTGAATGGTGAGATCGAATGAACACATCCATCCAAGGTAAGGCATTTACACTTTTTACTCAATTCTTTAGTCTTTCTTTAGGAAAAGCTGAT
Source organism: Ursus americanus (assembly GCF_024610735.1). Classification (NCBI taxonomy): domain Eukaryota; kingdom Metazoa; phylum Chordata; class Mammalia; order Carnivora; family Ursidae; genus Ursus; species Ursus americanus. The sequence continues at coordinate 19,289,832 of NC_142143.1, read as the reverse complement.
TACAAGCTCTACATACATGACACAAATTATGGCAGTTGTGTGAGAGACACAGTTCTGAGGGCGTTTCAAGCGTGATAACAGATATAGAACCATCTAGCATTCAACAGGACTGTTACAGTGTTTGTTTCCACAATAATGATGGCCAGCATTTACTTAGAATCTCCTGGAGGCGGGGGTTCAGCTAATCCTCACAACAACCTTATGAGGGACATAGCGTTATTATCCCATTCTACAGATGAAGAAATTGAGGTACCGTGAAGTTAAGTGTCTAACATCACACAACCAGTAAATGACGGAGCTGAGATTTGAACAGTATACTTAGGCTCTAAAAGAGGGCTGAGGGTAGGGGAAAGTGAGTCGTCCTGCAAGTGCAAGGTCAAGACAGATTCTTTGTTTAAAATTTTGGTATTTTGTTCTTGGTGGATATTTTGTATTAATTTTGAGCTTTTTAAATAATGGCATTCAAATATTATTCATCTTGTTTAGTGAGTTTTGGGCTTTCCCTTAAATTTTGCACCCATGGCAAGTGCCTCACTACGCTAGCCCTGGCCTAGTCCTGGCCCTACCTAGAAGCTATGTGTCTAAGAAAGTTCGCTTTGTTGCTTGCTTTTTTTTCTCCCACCTCTTTATGCTCCAACCTGAGAGCTTCAAGGGTGTCGGAATTTTTCTCAAAGCCCTTTCTTCTAGAAAACTCACTCTTGCTTGCTCTCTCCCTCCTGAGCCAGTGTCATTGAACTTGAGTAAAATAAACGTGGGTATAAAATGCTACATCTCTAGTAGCTACCTTATAGAGATATTAGGGAGATTAAATAAGATAATGCATGAAAGCGCTTAAGTGCCTGGGTTATTTTAAGTTAAGAAAAGAAATAAAAGTTAAATAGTTAAGAAAAAGTTATAAAGTAAGAAAAGCTAAGAATATTTAGCTTTGTTCTAATAAGCAATGAGGCTTTTCACCATGAGAATGAGCTGATTAAATATCTTCCAGAAGATTAACCTAGCAGTGTGAAATTTGTGGAAATGGTTTTAAACTATCAGATTCTGAACAGTGGGGAAAAAATACACAGTGGCATCTCATTTATCTCAAAATCTTTTATCTGGCAACCTAAAAAAGCTAGAAAAAATAAGAAAGCAAAAAGACTGCCAGGAACCCACGGCAGTCCATGAGTTTTGCTTTTAAGCAAACCCCTCCGTCCTCTCAAAATCTAATAAATACAATTCTGAGAAACTTTATTGTCTGGGTTCTCAGTCCCTGGCAGATCAGGGAAAGAAAAAAATTAAGAGTTCCATTTCCTGTTCTTCTCCAAAGCAAGAAGTGACTTTAACAGATGATATTATGGAAAAATGAGAGAAAAGAATATTTTTTTTTAAAGATTTTATTTATTTATTTAACAGAGATAGAGACAGCCAGCGAGAGAGGGAACACAAGCAGGGGGAGTGGGAGAGGAAGAAGCAGGCTCATAGTGGAAGAGCCTGATGTGGGGCTCGAACCCAGAACGCTGGGATCACGCCCTGAGCCGAAGGCAGACGCTTAACCGCTGTGCCACCCAGGCGCCCCGAAAAGAATATTTTTTTAAAAAGAAGTCAAACTGATTCAAAAAATATAACCATCTTGGGGCCAATAATGTAAATAGAGGCAAGAATAGAGACATATAATGGAGGCACCAGTATCTCCCAGTACAGTAGGTAATCGGTGAGATAGTGGCAAACCCAATCTTTGTGAAAAGTTCGAGAAATGTTTAGTGTTTATTCATCATTTATCAATGAACACTCTGTGCTAGACATTTTACCAGGCCCTGAGGGTACCTAGTAGAGACTCCTGGAATTTACACTCAAGAAGGACAAACAGGTGTTAAGTTAGTAGTGTGAGGGGAGCTAACTTAGCCTAGAAGATCAGGAAAGGCTTCCTGGAGGAGATGCTGACACCAAGGCTTGAGGACTAAAGATGAGAGGGTAGGAAGGGAAGTGCATTCCAGGTAGGACTGGCAGTATGAAGGCTCTAATCTAAAGCTGGAGAGGGTGGAGGTGCAATGAGATGGAGTCCGAGAGGTTGGCAGGGACTTGAGGGCTATATTAAGAACAAAGGACTTGGGCCACCCAGCTGGCTGGCAGAAAAGTATGCAATGCTTGATCTCAGGGTTGGGAGTTTGAGCCCCACGTTGGGTATAGAGATTACTTAAAAATAAAATCATTTAAAAAAACAAAGACTTGGGGTGCCTGGGTGGCTCAGTCGGTTAAGCCTCTGCCTTCAGCTCAGGTCATGATCCTGGGTCCTAGGATCTAGTCCCTTGCTCAGCAGAGAGCCCTCTGCCTGCCACTCCCCCTGCTTGCGTGTGCTCTTCCTCTCTCTCTGGCAAATAAATAAAATCTTAAAAAATGAAATAGATAAAAAAAATTAAAAAACAAAGACTTAATCTTAAAGATCACAAGGAATTTTAATAAAACCCAAAAAGCGACATGATTAGGTGGGAATTTTAAGAATCATAACCGTGGTGTGGAGAATGCATTGGAGGTGACCCAAGCAGTTAAAGTGAGACCAGTTGTCAGATAAAATACAGAACACCTAGTTAACTTTGATTTCAGATTAACAATGAATACTTCTTTAGCTGTAAGTATATCCTGTTCAATGTCTGGGACTGAATCATACTAAAAAATTGTTGATTGTTTATCTGAAATTCAAATTAACTGGGCATCCTGTATTTTTATCTGTCAAGTCTGGCAACCCTAGGTGTGAAACTACTGGAGTGTCCAGGCAAGGGGCACTAGGGGCTTGGAGGAGGGTCAGAACAATGACAAGGGAGAGAATCCCAGGTATATTTAGTAAATGAAACTGTCAGGACTTGGTGATGAAGGATAGTTGGAAGGCAGGCAGGCAGGGACAAGGGCCCCCTGCCCTAAGAGGAAACCACTTTTAAAAAAGACTTTACACCACCCTGGAAGGAGCCCTCCACCCTTTCCCATGTGACAGATAGGTGACAAAAACTTGATTGGATGACAGGCACAGGGAGGGTTAATCAGATTAAAACAGCCTGCCAACAAGCCCATAAAACCCCCTAGACTTAGAAACTCCAGTGGCAACCCTCTTGGGTCCCCCCCTCCTTGGAGCTTTGTACTATCAATCACTTTATTATCACTCAATAAACCTTGCTTTGCTGCCCACCACTCTGTTTGGTCTACCTCTTCATTCTTCTGAGCGCCAATAGAGTAAAAATCCTGTAACATTCATGGATTGATTGGATGTGGTAGGGACCCCTGAGTGATGGTCTCCAGATTGGGGACACCAGAGGAAGAGTGGGCATGTAATACATATTTTAAATATATTGCCAAAATGGAACAATTACTGATAATGGGAAAAATTGGGGGGTTAATATTTTTGGTTCTAGTAAACTATGAAGTTTACAGAAATGGATCACTTTATTCCCAAAATACTAGATAAATCATTACTGTTCTTTTCACTGGTGCACTTTTCTAATTTTCTAATGACAAGATCCATCACAAAATCAACATTTTGTGATGTTTTCACTTAAAAAAAAGATTTTTCCTTTTTTTAAAAAATATTTTATGTATTTATTTATTAGAGAGAGCGAGTACGCATGAATGCGCAAGCTGGGCGGGGAGGCAAGAGCAGAGTAGGGAGAGAAAGGGAGAAAATCTCCAGTAGACTGAGCTGAGCCGGAACCCGACAGGGGGTTCCATCTCATGACCCTGAGATCTTGACCAGAGCTGAAACCAAGAGTCAGTGTTTAACAAACTGAGCCACTCAGCCACCCCTATTTTTTCTTTTCAATATGTTCTTTTCCCAATAGTTTTTTTGAACACTAAAATGAAAACTTCAAACATCATAAAGCCCGCTCTGAATTAAAAAAAAAAAAAAAGCTAGCTAATCTTTTGCTAGGGCATAAGAAAGAGTAAACACATCACACGTGATCAACCTATGGCATGCAGATAATTTTTATTTGAGAAGCAACTTTTTAAAAATATTTTCAAGTTGTGAGAGTTCACTGGAAAATCCTAATCCTAATTTCTAGTTTATTTTGAATAAATGAAAAAATCTGGCCACACCATGGCCACATTTTTGCACGACAACGATCAGCTATGGCTAAGTAGGGACTACCTGCCCCCTTTGTTCCGAGCATGTGCTCACCACGGTCCACGTGTCCCTTTCATTTCCCCAGCCCTGAGGCTCAGAGTCCAGTGACATTTATAATAGCACTTGCACTATAGTTTATCTTACAGGTGAGAAGAATTTCTCTGCACACACATCTTTATCAAATGTGGTAAACAGAAGGTAGAGCCACATGATTCATATAAAAGGGGGAGAAGGTTTTGTGTGTGTGTGTAGAAATAAAGGTATTAGCCTGAGTTACCTGGTTATATTAGCTGCCTCAATGACACTACCTGCCTAGTACTTGAGTATGAGATGCCCAAATTAGAGCAACAGTCAGACTGTTCACTAACAGTGTGGATTTTGTTAAGATTAAAACCAAGGCAAGATCGGTTATGCAAGGTTTATTCTCTCCTCCCCCTATCCCTGTGTGCTTCTAAGTGCCTTGCTCCTAAAGGATAAATCCTGGGATGGCAGAATCTTATCAAAATCAGTTAGAATGCCACAAGAGATCATCAGTGCTAATTGTTCACTTGAGATAAAGATTAAACTGTGATGTGTCTTCAGCGTTTTTTTTAGAAAAGGGGGTTTGGACGGTACCATACGATAGAATAAAACCAGAGAGCTTATGTCTCAAGGCGTTGGCAATAACTGTCTTTCATTTCAACACACGCTTTTTTTTTTCCTCCAACATTTTATTAATACTCCTGGTCTTCCTTCCCTCCCCCACCCCAGGAGCGGAGGAATGCACCTGACTGGTGAGGCTGAAAGGAATTGAACTGATCTGCCAGAGACAAGAGTTCTGATCCACTATCTCCCAAGCATGGGAGTATCTGTGCCAGGGCCTGAGCAAGGACCTGGAAACTCTGTCTCCTTCAGGGATGAAATATTGGCTGCACACTTGTCCACAGAGGTAAAGCAACATTGTCCAATTAACTTTATCAAGTACTAAAGCTAACACTTTGATCTCTCGCTGTCTGATTCTTTTTTTTTTTTTTAAGATTTTATCTATTTGAGAGAGAGCCAGAGAGAGAGCATGTGCGCCTGCATGCACATGAGTGGGGGGAGGGACAGGGGGAGAGGAAGAAGCAGACTTCCCACTGAGCAGGGAGCCTGATGTGGGACTCGATGCCAGGACCCTGGGATCATGACCTGAGCTGAAGGCAGACACTTAACTGACCGAGCCACCCAGGCGCCCCTCTAGCTGTCTGATTCTTACACGGCTTTCTCATTTGGTTCAAAACTCAAGAGACAAGGAGAATGCTTTTACATATTGGGCCCTAAAACATCAGCCATCCTTGCTTGAGTCTCCGTTGGCTTGGCCTTGATGAAAAATAAACAATAAAAGTAAATGGTCATGCACAGAGAGGAAGCTCTTGCCCTGGGCCTACAAAACATTCATGTTGTGTATAAAGATGGTGTACTTGGAAGGCCTCACCTTGAGAATATTGAACCTAAACAAAGAGCTTTAACTAGCAGATTAAGCCAAGTTAAAAGAACTCCTGATAAATCTGTATTTAGCTAAGTCCTTGCCTTATTCAAGGTGAAAAAGATAAAATGTTCACATTGTGAAATGCTTTTACTTTTAAGCTTCAGACTTGAAAAACTTGCTTCTTGCCAGGAAACATATTTTGATTTTTGTCCCCTTCCTCTTTTCAGGATATATTGTGTTCATAAAACATAGGCCAGTTGTAAGTGACCTCTTCCGTTTCTTTATTCTAAAAGAGAAATCCAGGACAGTTTTTGATTTTTTGAAAAATAGGAAATAAAATGAAATTATTAAGAAATTTAATTGTTTCTAATAGAATTTCAAGAGCCAAAACAAAACATGGACCACTGTTTATTTTCTTGTTCATCTATATATAAACAAATATAATTTTCACATGTGTGACCGTACTTTATTCTATTTATTTAGTATTTACTTGTGGGGTTTTTTTGGTATGTTTCATCCACGAAATATAGGCATCATAAAGGCAAGAGACTTTCCTATCTTGTTCATAACTATATCCCCTCCCATAGCATTATGCCTTGGAGATAGGAGCCAAGTGATAAAAATTTATCAAGTGAGTCAATGTATTTTGCACTGATAAAAGTACCAAATATAGAGTTGGCATCTATTAAAGTTTTGATGAATTGGGTGTGCCTGGCTGGCTCAGTCAGTGGAGCATGTGACTCTTGATCCCAGGATGGTGAGTTTAAGCCCCTCATAGAGCTTAAAGTTTTGAGGAATTGAATTGAAGGAAACTAGAATGTTATGGAGAACAAACCTAAATTTTGAGATAGAACTCACTTTGGAAACTATTTGGACCTGGATAATTTTGGTATGGGCCATTTCCAGAAATGTATTCAAATCATCTAGGTTTTAAAATCTCTGTTCATGTTTACTGTGATTTACTTTGTTTCATCTTATATATTACTTCTTTGTGTTTTCTCAGTTTTTTCCTAATTTTTTCACTACTCCTTGGCTCATCCTATTTTTCTGTGGTTTTCTATTTTATTGATTTATGCCTTTATCTTTGCATTTTCCTTTCCTCTTGTTCTCTGAATTTGCTCTGTTGCTCTTGAGATAGTTTCTCAACTTTAATACTTAGCTCAATTTTTTTCAGTCTTTATTGCTTTTTATTAATGTTTCAAAACTATAAACTTCCCTTTAGGTACTAATTTTATTGCATCCCATAAATGTTGGCACAGAGTACAGGTGCACACTGGGAGCTGGGGCTCCTTTGTGGGTGCAGGCCTGGACACAGTGTCCACATCAGCAAAACCACGATAAGGCGGCTCCAGCCTGGGCCTAGGCAGTAACTGTGCTCTCTGGGCGTGCACGGCTGGGCAGAGCATCACTGATGTCCTCGCAAATTCGGAGGCTAACGCACAGCGCAGCAGGCCCAAGAAAAAGCAAGAGCCCTCTTATTCCTGCAAAATCTGTCCGACGCCCTCTGCTGGCCAAGGTTGACATCATCATTAACTACAAAAGAGAAAGCCTGAGTCCAGGCAGGTATCAGAGAGTTGGTGATGAAGGGTGGATTTAGAACTGAGAAGCAACAAGTGATACCTGGCACATCCCTGAAATCAGGGCTCCCGATGTGATTTAGATCATCCGGATCAGATGAATTCACAGAAGGTTTTAGTCTGGGAGGGACATGGGGGAGAGAGCAAGGCAAAGGCATCCATTTTTGCTAATGAGCTGATGGGGACATTGTGTGGTTCTGAAGCCAGCACAGCTGAAAGTGACTTCATGCCTCAGCAAAAGATGTCCTGCCCCTGTTCTTCCTGATGTGGAAGAGTTGGCAGCCCGCGTGGCAGCTCAGTTGGGCTGAGGTTTGGGGAGCTCTTCCTACAAATTCAACCTAAAATCTCTTTGTTCAGCTTTTCTAGCAGATGATGGGTGAACCAACTGAATCCCTTTCTGCTTAAAACAGTGAGTGGATTCTTTAGTCTATAAATAATCTGACCAAAACAAGGTAAGAGAAGGGACTTTGTATGATACTGACTCTTTGGAATTCATTGAGGCTTCCTTCTTTGCCTAATATGTGATCAATTTTTACAAAAGTTTCAGGTTTGCTCGAAAAGAATATATCCCCCCTCCTTCCCCTGGCTCCTAGTTACTACCCTATTTAAGTTCTCACAAGCCATCCACTTAACAATAGGTTCCAAATGTTTCCCAGGATCCATATCAAGCCAACCACGATATATTGTGCAGAGTCTACCTATTTGCAAAAGCCAAATCTTATCTGGATGATTGAAAGTTGGATCAATCTCCTGATCTCCAAGCTGCTGGGATTTTCTGATCTCCATGATTTTTCTTACTGGTTTTTCATTTTCTCTCTCTTTTTTTTTTAAGATTTTATTTATTTATTTGAGAGAGAGATAGAGAGAGAGGAGTGGGAGGAGGGGCAGAGGGAGAAACAGACCCCTCGCTGAGCAGGGAGCCCTATGTGGGACTTGACCCCAGTACCCTGGGATCATGATCTGAGCTGAAGGCAGATACTTAACCAACTGAGTCACCCAGGCGCCCCTGGTTTTTATTTTCTGCTCCTCAGAACCAACGTAGTGAGCACTCAACAGTTATATTTCATTATCTGTAAACACTGATTATCTAACTCATTACAATGTTAATTGCAGATTTAGATAGGAAGATTTTTGCATCTTACACCATACGCCTTCTAGAAGACTGCCAGGGGTACCCTGATATTTTGCTACAGTGCTTTGGCAATACTCTAAGTTTATTATGGTCACTGTAAACCGTCTTAAGGAAGCTGTATGAATCTGAGTGATGTCAACTATTATAGTTAAGGGCACCAAGTTCCAGAGTTTACCTGAAGTGCAAATGTCACAGAAGACCAGTTAATTGATGCCTCTGACACATCAGGCTAAACAAGGCAATGGCCTTAGTATGAATCTCTAGGGGATACCAAGGTAAAGGGTTAATAATTATTAAGTAGGGTGAACAGAAGGAAGCTCAAGGAAGAGAAAAATAGATTTTCTTTTGTCTTCATTCATCAAGTACAAACTAGCTGCAGGTGTCTCTTAATTGCTGCACTGTGAGGTGCTCATGAAACGAAACAAACTCTAAAAGCTACGTTGGAAGTTCCCTGGCAATGTGGACAGTGCTCTTTTTCTCTAGGGCTGATAGAATTCTTTGAGTTCTTAATTCAAAGTAATGGCATCAGGAATGCCTAGCTGGCTCAGTTGGTAGAGCATGCGACTCTTGATCTTGGGGTCATGAGTTGGGGCCCCATGTTGGGCAGGGAGCCTACTTTAAAATGATTACATAAAATGTCTAAAGCAATGGCACTAAAATTGCAGTTCAGATGAGGTAGACTAGTTTTACTCATGTTTCCCATCTCACTTTATATTGATCTGGATTCTATAGGTAAAACCATTCCTGTAGCTTTCTTTTCACTATACAATGTGCAGATTCACTGCTACTTAATTTTGAGAATTTTCCTCCAGTTAAGCTAGAGACATGCTTTCATATTAAGACAAATTTATATCAAACAAAAAGTCATGGTCAAAGCCTCAGTGTCTGTTGAGCAATCGTGGAATAATGTTTTTGTTTCTATTTCCATTCACTGACTTACTTCTTTTTCCTCAATTTTCTTGCATCTTCCCTATTTAACTTTTTAAAGAAACCAAATTGATCAAGGTATAATTTACATACCATAAAATTGACCTGTTTTAGGTCCACCGATGATTTTAGTAAGTTTGTAGGGTGAGTCAACCATCACCATAATACAGAGCTAGAATTTAGAATATTTCTGGGATGCCTCAATGGCTCAGTCAGTTAAGCGTCTGCCTTCAGCTCAGGTCATGATCCCAGGGTCAAGCCCCACATGGGGCTCCTTGCTCAGCACGGAGTCTGCTTCTCCTTCTGCCTGCCACTCCCCTGCTTGTGCTCTCTCTCTCTCTCTGACAAATAAATAAAATCTTTAAAAAAAAGAATTTAGAATATTTCCATTATTCTAAAAGTTCTCTTGTACCTGTTTGCGGTTAATTCTCCCACCTTCAGCCCTCAGCAGCCACCAATCTGCTTTTTATCTCTTTAAATTTCTACTACTACTACTAGTCCATTGTATGCCGACCACATGTTGCTTATCCATTCATTGGTTGATGGACATTTAAATGGTTTTCAGTTCGGGGCTATCATGTGTAATATTGCTATGAACAATCAATCTCATTCATGTCTTTGAGTGGACCTACGTTTTCATTTCTCTTGGATAAATATGGAGGAATGAAATTACTGGGTCGTATGGTCAGTGTAGTTAGCTTTTTAAGAAACTGCCAAGCCATTTTTCAAAGTGTAATTTTATAATCACCCAGTGTAATTTTGATTTGCATTTCTTTGCATTTCCCTGATGACCAATGATGTTAGCATCTCTTTCCATTGTTATTAGCCATTTGTATGTCATCTTTGGCAAATTTTAATTTTTATTTATGCCCAATGTAGGGCTTGAACTCATGACCCAGAGATGACCCAGAGATCAAGAGTTGCACACTGCCAACTGAGCCAGCCAGGCACCCCTCTTTGGTGAAATTTCTATTTAAGCCCTTTGCCCATTTTTTTTTATTTTATTTTATTTTATTTTATTTTATTTTATTTTATTTTATCTTATTTTATTTTATCTTATCTTATCTTATCTATCTTATCTTATCTTATCTTTTAAGTAAGCTCTCCTGCCCAATGTGGGACTTGAACTCATGAACTTCAGATCAAGAGGCACATACGCTACTGACTGAGCCAGTCAGTTGCCCCCCTCCTTTGCCTATTTTTAAATTGGGTTATGTCTTTAACCTTTGACAACCTGATTTCTATTCTTACTCTTCTTAAAACTGCCTTCTGAAATAATGAAATACCACTGAGATAATGAGTCCTAACAGATCCAGTAGTGTTTTTAAATTCGTCTTCTCCTTGACCCTACTGCAGTACTTGATAGTGTCTTCATTAAACCCTTCTTTTTTTAAAAGATTTATTTATTGGTGGGGGCAGGAGCAGGGGGAGAGACTCTTACAAGCAGACTCCCTGCTGAGCATGGAGCCTGACACGTGGCTCAACCCCAGGACCCATGAGATCATGACCTGAGCTGAAACCAGGAGTCAGATGCTTAACCGACTGAACCACCCAGGCACCCCCATGAACCCCTTTTTGAAATGTTGTCTTATTTTGGTATTCAGGACAGAATACTTTCCTGATTCTTCCTTGAAAACTCTCTTTTTTGGGTAATAGTCCTCCTCCTGCCCTAAGCGGTCTAGTCCATAGACTAGACCTATGCCCTCCGCTCTTCTCCTTCTACATTTTATTCCATGGCAAATTGTAATATCTTTAAGGAAATGTCTAAAAGGAAATGAGATATTTAACAATGTCTTTAAGGAAGTGGAGTTATCAGACTCTGTGAGAGCTGGAGTTATGGAAGGGGGGGGCCTATCTGATAGGAGATGTAGTAGTAGAGTGATCAGAAATGCAGCCACTGTGAGAAGGGAAGCAGTCAGGCAGTGAGGGAGCAGAAAAGATATATCCCGAACGTTAACTATTTCCATCTTTTGATCTCATACTGGTGCCTCCCATTGGTTGAAGCCAGAGGTTAAGAGGGGCTGGGTAAAGTCATCTATGGCGTCAGCAAAAGGTATGGGAATGAATCTGGGAGCAAATGGAGAATAGGCAACATAATGTCTTATTGTTCTTTCACATTCAGAGTTTAAAACAGATGTCATCATCTTAGTGCCTAAATCATCTCCCTGTTTTAACTTCTGTGCCTCTGCCAGGGGTACCATTACTCTCCCTGATCTCTCAGGCTAGAAACTCAAAAAACACTACAACCCCAGTCAATGATCTCTTCTGCTCATAATTCTCTCTCCCTTATTTGGCATTAATCATCTCATTGGGTTGAACCAGACAACTGGTTCATAAATGTGAGACTCCACGGTTTTATGGTACTCAATATTGCATCATGATTTTATTGAAATTCTCAAGTATGTATTTGTGTCTTGAACAGATGATAAGCATTTTTAGAGCAGGGTCTGTTCTTGATACTTCTTCAAATCCTCTCTGTGCTTATCAGTGTTCTACTAAGTTAGAGACTCAGCAGATGTTTGTAAAATGAATAAATGAATGATTCAGACATGGTTCTAAAACTTGTCTAAATCCCTTGTCCAAATTATAGATTTTGACAACAAATAGTCAACACATTTCACCACTAAGTGGCAGCATCCACAATGATAATTTCCAAAATGGCCCAATTCCAGCAAGCACATCACTGAGATTTCAATGATCATAACAAGAGTATGATAAGAACATAACCTATTAGTCAAACTATTCTCTTTCTGGTGAAAAATTACCAATGAATTACTGTCCATACAGTTAACCTTTTTTTTTTTTTTAACAAAGTAATTTTATTTTACTTTTTTTAAAAAAGATTTTATTTATTTATTTGTCAGAGAGAGAGCATGCACAAGCAGGGGGAGCTGCAGGCAGAGGGAGAAGTAGGCTCCCCACTGATCAAGGAGCCTGATGTGGGACTCAATCCCAGGACCCTGGGATCATGACCTGAACCAAAGGCAGAGTCTTAACCAGCTGAGCCACCCAGGCACCCTGTACAGATAATTTCTAACAAATATGGTTAAGAACCAAAAGTGTCTGTCTGCTTCACAAATATTTACATTCATGCATTTTTCTATGAATTTTAACATTCTTTTTGTTTTAACTAAAGTTCAGTTTTCTTATGAACTGATATTCTTATATGAACTTATATTCTTAGTATAGAATAGGCCAAAAAAGACAAAATCTCTTATAGCTCTTCCTGTTGTTTTTTTTCCTCAGTAAATATTTCAACTAGCTTTCCTCTTTTTCAAATTGACCTTTACATTTTATTGTTCCAGAATAATTCATGCTTATAAAAATAAAAACAATAAAAGTGTATAGAGTAATAAGTTAAAGACTTCATTCCCTTCCAGGTCCTGCTGCTACTCCCAAGGGATAATCACTGTTAACATAGTGATGCATATTCTTCCAGACAATTATTTTTTGCACAGTTAATTGATTTTCTTAAGTCTTAGCATGTTTTATTAAAATTACACTACAAAGAATATTTCCTATCTTGTCCCTCTCACTCCATTCCCCCTCTTAAATGAAACTGCAAAGAAATAATCATGATATGGATTCTGGCTGTCAACATTTAGGCATTTGGAAATATGTGAGGACATTTGTTGTTGTGATTAGGAAGCTTTGTGGCCTTTGGGGGCAGGGTGCTCAGATGTTAACAACTCTGGAATGCCCAGGAGGGTCCCACAAGATAAAACATTTTTCCACTTGGAATGTCAGTAGCAATCCTGCTTAGAAACCCTAAAGGTCTCTCCCATACTGAATATAAACACACACACACACACACACACACACACACACACACACTTTATCATTCAACAGAAAAGCTGAAAGAATTGTACAGTAAAACACTCATGTACCTACCACCTAGATTCTACTATTAACATGATACCTTCATTGTTTCCCCACATATCTCTTCATATACGGGCCAATATCTATGCCAGTTACCATCAACTATCCATCTTTTTTTTAATGTACTTCAAAATAAGTTGAAGAGATAAGTCCACATCATCCTTAAACACTTCACCATCAAATTGCCTTTTATCTTTTTTATTGAAGTTTGGTTGACACACTATGTTACACTAGTAAATTGTCTTTTAAAAACCTCTTATACGTGTTGATGTACAGCTTGCTTTGTAAATCTATCATCATTCATTCAACAAGTCAACATTTTTCTTTGAGGGTTTACTGTGTGCCAGATACTTTCCTAGGCGCTGGGGCTACATTGGTGAGCAAAGCAAATGCAGTCCCTGAATCATGGAGCTTACTCTGATGGAGATCTTGAAACTTTTTCCATAGTCATAGTAATAATGATAATTAGTAGTATATGGACGGGACTGGAGGAGATAATGCTAAGCAAAATAAGTCAAGCAGAGAAAAACAATAATCATATGGTTTTACTCATTTTTGGAACATAAGAAGTAGGAAGATCAGTAGGAGAAGAAAGGAAAGAATGAAGGGGGGGTAAACAGAAGGGGGAATGAACCATGAGAGACTATGGACTCTGGGAAACAAACTGAGGGCTTCAGAGGGAAGGAGGGTGGGGGAATGGCATAGGCTGGTGATGGGTAGTAAGGAGGGCACGTATTGCATGGTGCTCTGGGTGTTATACGCAAGTAATGAATCATGGAAATTTACATCAAAATCTAGGGATGTACTGTATGGTGACTAACATAATATTATAAAAAATATTATTACAAAAAATAATAATTAGTACTATAACAATATTATGAGAACAGTATATAAAAATTTTATAACAACAAAATATTATTGTAACAATAAAATCGAGTATTTGTTGTGTCTACTATATTCTTGACATTGCTCTAAGTATTTTAAATATATTAACTAGAGCACCTGGGTGGCTCAGTTGGTTAAGCATCTGCCTTTGGCTCAGGTCATGATCCTAGTGTCCTGGGATCAAGTCCCACATCAGGCTCCTTGCTCAGTTGGGGAGCCTGTTTCTCCCTGTGCCTCTGCCTGCCACTCCTCCTGAGTATGCTCACTCTCTTGCTATCTCTCTCTCTGTGTCAAATAAAGAAAATTTTTTAAAAATGTTTTTATAAATAATTAATTAACTAATTGAACCCTGTAAAGTTAGAACAATTATAATCTTCACTTTGCAGATGATAAGATGAGACACAGAGAAATTAAGTATCTTGCCCAGCATCACAAAGCCAGGAAATGACAGAGCTGGGGGATAAGCCCAGAGTCCACAAGCTACACCATTATACCACTGCCTCTCCTCTGTGTTATCAGCATGTTAATAGTTTTTGATTGACCCTATTCTTTTTTATAGGTGCATAATATTCCACAGAATTAATTTAATGAAGTGTATTTCATGAATCCCTTACTTTCAAAATATTTTTTTCTCTGTTATAGCCAATGACACAGTGAATATCCTCATTCTTAAATTTTTGTGCATCTGTATAAATGTTTCTGCCAAATACGTTCTAGAAGTAGACTTGCTGAGTCAAAAGGTATGCACATTTTAATAGATATTGGCTAACTGCCCTCAAAAAATGCTACACCAATCAGTACTCCTCCAACAGAATATGAGGGTATCAGAATTCTTACACCTCTCACAATGCTCTTTTTAAAGTTTTATACATCTGGTGAAAAGAAAACTATATAAAATCATTTCTCATTTATTCATTTATTTAATTATTTAACAAATACTCATTGAGAAACTATACTGTTCCAATCACCAGGCTAGGCCAAAAGGACAATCCAGGAGCAATCGAGGCACAATTCTTTCCTTGGTGGGCATGTAATCACTAAGGGCAGGCAGGCAATAAAGAAATAGGCAGGTTAATATACAATATAGTGTTAGGTGGTGACGTGAGGAAGAAAAACAATGCATAATAGGGAACTAGAGAATGATGGCATTAGGGGGTTAGCATCATCAGGAAGGGTCAGCGGGGAGGTGACTTTAAACACAGATGTGAACAAAGTGAGGGGCAGCCCCGTGAAAATCTGGGGAAAGGCCATTTTAGGCAGCAGGTGCAAAAGCCCTGAGGCGGGAACTTGGTGCACCTGAAAAATCTCATTGGCATTTTAATTTGTACTTCTGTAATTACTGTAGAGATGGAGCAAATCTCTCCCTTCTGGCACCTAGACTTTAAAATATATATGAGCGTAGCATTTTCATAGACTTGCAAACTCCCTGTGATCACTAAATGTTAATCTGTGACTTTAATATGTGTAATGCTTTTGAATTAACCCAATGGTAAGGGTGATTTTTCTTCTTTCTTTTCTTTTCTTCCTTTTTCTTTCTTTCTTTTCTTTCTTTCTTTCTTTCTTTCTTTCTTTCTTTCTTTCTTTCTCTCTCTCTCTTTCTTTTCTTTCTTTCTTTCTTTTTTTTCTCTCTCTCTTTCTTTCTTTCTTTTCTTTTTTTCTTTTTTTGGTCAGGCCTATGAAAGTATAATTTACATACAATAAAACTCACCCTTTTAAAATGTACAGTTCAATGAATTTGATTAAGTATACATGTGTGTAACCATCAGCACAATCATGGTGAAGAGTATCTGATCACCCACAAAAGTTCCCTCATGCCCCTTTGAGGTCAGGTCCTGCTTTTACCTCTAGCCTGTGGACATCACTGATCTACTTTATTGTACCTGTAGTTTTACCTTTTCTAGGATGTCATAGAAATGGACTCATGTGGTAAATAGCTTCTTGTGTCTTTTTGTGGTTTTAAGCTACATTCATGTTGTTTCATCTCTCGGTAGTTATGTCATGTTTATTGCTGAGTAGCTTTCCATTGTGTGGTTGTATCGCACTTTGTTTCTGCATTCATCAGTTTGTGAACATTTCAGTACATATATATGTGTTTTACAAATGTTACTTTCTAGTATCTGGCTTGTCTTTTCATTTCTTTTTTTTTTTTTTTAAGATTTTATTTATTCATTCGGCAGAGAGAGAGAGAGACAGCCAGCGAGAGAGGGAACACAAGCAGGGAGAGCGGGAGAGGAAGAAGCAGGCTCCCAGCGTAGGAGCCTGACGTGGGACTCGATCCTGGAACCCAGGATCACGCCCTGAGCCAAAGGCAGACGCTTAACAACTGAGCCACCCAGGCACCCCTGTCTTTTCATTTCTTAACAGTGTCTTACAAAAAGGAAAAGATTTTGGTGAAGCCCAATTTATCAATTTTTTTCCTTTTGTGGTTAGCATTTTTGTGTCTATCTTAAGAAACTTTTGCCTACCCTGGGGTTTCTCAACCTCAGCACTATTAACATTTTGTGATGGATAATTCAGTTGTGTGTGAGGGCTGTCTTGTGCATTGTACAACGTTTATCAACACTCCTGGCCTCTACTCGTTAGAGGCTAGTAGCAACTCCCCATCCAAAGTTGTAATTACCAAAAATGTATCCAAACATTGCCAAGTGTTTCCTGGGGCCAAAATCACCCCTGATCAAGAGTAAGTTTAAGGGAGATTCAACCATCACCATAATACAGAACTAGAATTTAGAATATTTCTGGGATGCCTCGGTGGCTCAGTCGGTTAAATGTCTGCTTTCAGCTCAGGTCATGATCCCAGGGTCCTGGGATCGAGTCCTACATTGGTCGATCGAGTCCTCCCTGCTGAGCAAGGAGCCTGCTTCTCCTTCTGCCTGCCACTCCCGCTGCTTGTGCTCTTTCTCTCCGATTAAAAAAAAATTCAATACCACAATCCATAATAGTAGGTCCTTTTTATTTATAATCGATCTAAACATTCTCACTAATCTCCACCCCACTTGGTTGGAGGGAGAAGGGAAGCAGTAAAATGGGATGCCATCAAACTTGCCAAGTAAAGGTATCTCAGTGTGTGCTGGTTAAAACTGTCTCTTGCTGGGTAAATATACAACAATCTAATCTCTAACTTCACATCAAAGCCATTTCATCCTCCTTCCCCTTCTTACTTTTCAAGGTGTCTGGGTTCCACGGGAGAAGCCATGTACCCTCTTGGCAGGAAGAGGAAGTCCTTATATCCAGAAGTGGATCTTTCTGTCGGCCTTGAAGCCTTTGTGGGCCTCAGGGACCTTCCTCAACTTAGTACTGATGTCCCAGAGATGCCTGTCACTGGGGACCCTAGGGACATTTACTGCTGGAATGTGCAGAATTAAGACTATTGGCCTGCACTCCTGGCTAGACTGGGGCCCAGTGACCACAAATGCTGACTTGGCCCCTTGGCCCTAACTTAGGGAACTCGGGCATTATGTCTGTCAGACCAGTGGCAGAGGCTACCAAGTCACGTCTGTCTCTTCCACCTCCTTCCTCACGGTGACCCCAAGACAGTTTACCACTCAGTTACCTTCCACTCCTCCCGAAAGTGTGTGAGGGATGGGGGATTTGGCTCCGTCCAAGCCCTCAAGGGAGGCTCCTTCTGTGTCTTTGACTATTGTTACATCTGTGCAGCCACTCTGAGTAGGCCTGTGGGCACTCTGTTGAGTGGTGTTTTCTCCTTTGAAAACAAGAAGCCAGGCCCCCTTTGCATCTGGTTTATCTCTTCACTGCAAACCATGGTTTCCCCCTTGTTAAAGAACAGAAATTCGCCTGAGTAAATCTGAAGATTAATTAGCCTAATTAAGTGATTCATGAATATACTAGGAAGTCTTCAAATTCTCGCTTGGATAGGATTCTGTCCTAACCCATAAATATGAATATCTCCCCATTTTGTATTTGTGTAATTCTCGACCTATCATCTTGGAATAGAAGTCTGAATCAACTGCTTTTACTCCTCAGTCCAACGTAGTCCAACTTTTATTTGTCCCACGGTAGTGAAATTTTTTTTTTTAAATAAAGATTGTCAGTCATTATCTGCCCATACCAATCTCTCCTCTTCTCATGCTGGATTTCACTGCAGCATATACTCCCTTGATGATCTCACATATTTTGGTGGTGTACGACCCCCCCCGTCCACTGATGCCTCCCAACTCTATTTCCAACTACCTATCAGTTGTCTTCACCGAGGTCTCCTACAAGCATCTTATTCATTAACCTGTTGTATATCTAAATCTGAATTCATAATCCTCTGTACTCCTTGTGTTCCCTGGCTCAATTAATGATTAATATGCCCTGAGCCTTTCCAGCAGGAAACCAACTCCATCTCATTTCCAGTTCTTCTCTCTTATTCCATTCATCCAATTGTCCACCAACTCGCTTTTCTCCATCCACAATCTACTGCCTTACATTCATTTTTTGCATTTCTTAGACCCACCTGTCATTAATCCCCAGTGCTATCTCTGGCCCACATACCCAAAGCCTGCTGGAGTTTTCATCAGAGAAAACAAATCTGATAATGATACCACCCTACTTATGAACTTTCACCTTCTCCCCAAAGTTTGCTTCCGGGTTGTGTCCAAACTCCTCAGCATACTGATGGAATGCCCTTCACAAGTCATTACCACAATCTCCCCAGCCTTATCTTCATGTGTTCCAGTCCCAATAGACCTCTTTTCATCCCTTAAGCAAACCAAGTTCATCTGAACTCTGTAACTCAGACTTCTGTTCTCTTTATCCTTCATCCCAAAGCACAACATCTGACAAATCATACATCCTCAATCAATGTTTGTTGAATGAATTAAGCATAAATCCTGGATGGTTGGTTCTTCAATAAGACATTAAGTAAAATAATTATAAAAGAAATTCCTCCTTTAAGGAAATTCCTTTTTTTTTTTTTTTTTAGACGGGGAGGCAAATAACTGGTGTCCTGATGTTTCTGTCATTATTCTAGCCTTTTTCAAATCTTGTGTAATTTATGCCAGACTATCAAGAGAAGAAGAATAGCTGATAAAACCTTCCCCACCCTTCTGTAGTATCTTTACTGTGTAGAGAAATGAACTCATGAGATCATTGTAAACATGAGCAGCAGACTTCAGATTTTCCATAGATGATGGTCACTAAAGTATGAACTGCACCTCATAATAAACCCCTATGCAGGACTGTTGCCACAAATAGAGATTTGAGATTAGTTAAACTGAGAAAACCAGATCATATGAGTTCCTATATTTGCAAGTTAATTTAGAAAGTATCGTAAGGGGAAGGGGAAAAAGCAACCTCTTAAAATTTACAAGAAATTCTCGCTCTCGTTGTCAAAATGGAAATTCCCAAATTTCTCAAATGTGTTCTTTCTTCTTTATCTCTGGTAGCATAAAAACATCTGCCAGAAAATATTACGAAACTGAAGAAGTATTTGGTACCATTGCCCAAGTGTGTAGTAACTTGTCTTGATCAGTTTATCTTCACTGACAAGTATCACTCCCATGAAGGGCTCTCCCATCGAGTAACCAAAATTTCTAAACCTTTGCTGCATCTTTGATTTCTGTACTCAGTGATATGGGATTAATAGCGCCTCTTAAGAGATGCAGATATGCTGATGGTCTGTACCATCGTATAAAGAACAGATTCTCTAGGTAATACTATTAAACTAGTAGAAAGCATTTATCTACATTTTTTTTTCAATAAACATTGATTAGCCATTTATTTTGTGCCAGTGCTTGGCATTGGAGACCCAAGTATAGGAGATGTATTTCCTGCTCATAAAGAGTTTAGAGTCTAGTGGGTAGGCTGACAAGTTACCATTGTGAACATGTGATAGAATATATAATAGAAGCAGCCCCGCGTGTATAGGATGCACGAGTGGCACAGAGGTCAGATCTTGGGGATATTAGGGAAGACTTCCAGAAGCAGGTCATTGCTGGGGTGAATACATTCGTCAGCTACTTATTAAGCTGCCTGTGTCAAGCACTGCTCCAAGCCTGGGAATATAGCAGTGAAAAAAGCAGAAAGTCCTGTCCTTGTGGAATTTACATTTTAGGAGAATACACTGAAGGAAGTTTGCCAGATGAACAATCTAAAAAGAAAATGAACAATATATGTTTAAAGGATAATTATGTTCAAGTGAGTGTAGTTTAGGCACCAGAAAAATCTGGCTCACTTTGTAATCTCGGTCCTATTCAAAATGTGTTGAGACAATGTTGAAATTTCCTGCCTTTGTATACAGAGAGGTAACTCCTTCCCACACCTGGGAACAGGGCCCAAAATCCATTTACAACTCAGGGGTCCCTGCAGTAATAAAGACACACACACACACACACACACACACACACACGGTGGGCCATTCACACAATGACCAACTCCCTGTATCATGACATCCCCATGGTGACAATGTCCCTTTGCCCGGAGCAAGAATACAGGGAAGTGATTCTACTTAACCCCTCCCGCAAGAGCATATTTTAAATTTCTTCCTGATCATAAAAAGGAGAGAGCTTACCTACAGTGCTTTTAAAAGAGATGATACACATTAGCATGTGTGCCCTTTTTTTCAGCGCTATGGTACCACACATTCACTCTGATAAATTTACTTGACTTTTTCAAAGGACTCTTGGAAGAAGGATGGTGACATGCCATTGGGTGGAAAGACCCCCGTGACCCTGCCATTCATTGAAAAATATACTATTTTAATTCTAAATGTATTGAATTACAATAATCTTTATTCCCTTAGTTCTCCTGTGTTTGTTGTTCATAGCAATGTTTGTGAACCTCTGCCTACCTCTGTGAATCTAGAAATACCTTGTAATGTCAACCTAGTTAAGATGTTTAGGGAAGGCGGGAGACTCAAGTGAAGTAGATGTACATACTAGTTAAGGTAATACGAGCTGCTATAGCAGAAAGACCCAGAAATCATAAATTGAATCAAAAATTCAATTCCTCATCTATATAAAGGGAGTGTTTCTTAATGGTGGTGCTTGGGGGGAGGGGTTGGGTGGAGTGCATTGTTTCACAAAGTTGTTCAGGAACCTAGGTTGATGGTCTCCATTCATAACATGTGGCGTCCAAGGTCATCATGGGCACTGGCATCCAGCCAGCTGATGGGGGAGGAGAGAAAGTAGAGACGTCATACTGGCTTTTTCACCACCTACACTAGAGAGTGACTCACATCTTCCACTGGCATGAACTAGTATGATCCCACCAGGAGGAAATGAAGTCCCTGTCTGAGAAATCCCTTCCCACCAAGAGCTCCAATGAAAAAGGAGGAGGAACCTTGATTCCAGGTGAACTAATCACTTCTGCCACGATGTATGTTTTGTTTCAACAATATATTTATTTTTTTTAAAGATTTCATGTATTTATTCATCAGAGAGAGAGAGGAGAGAGAAAGAGAGCATAAGCAGGGGGAGCAGCAGGCAGAGGGAGAAGCAGGCTCACCACTGAGCAAGGGGCCTGACTCGGGACTTGATCCGAGGACGCTGGAATCATGACTTGAGCCCAAGGCAGATGCTTAACTGACTGAGCCACCCAGGCACTCCTAAATTACTGTAACTTTTAAAAGCAAACTTACTTTGGAATAATTTGATTTGTAGGAAAGTTGCAAAGATGTCACGGAAATGGATATATGTGACCCAGTTGCCCCTACTGGTAACATCTCACATTAGCATCAGCTAAGCTACAGGCTTTGTCCAGACATCACCAGTTTTTGCACTAAGGTTCCACTGAGGTTTTCTGTTCCAGGATCCAATTTGAGATACCATATTGCACTTAATCATCATGTCTCCTTTGTCCTCTCTAACCCGTCGACAGTTTTTCAATCTTTTACTGTTTTTCATAACCTTGACACTTTGAAGATACTATTCAGGTATTTTATAGATTGGCCTTCAATTTGTTTTCTTATGATTAAACCACAGAGCAGGTGTGCATTTTGGAGGAAATACCACACAGGGGATGTACTTTCTCATCATATCCTATTATTGTATCTTATTTTATGAATATATAGAGTATCAATTTATTATGGTGATACTAACCTTGATCATCTGATTAAGGTGGTATCTGCCAGATTTCTCCTCTGTAGAGATACTTTATTTCCCTTCCGTACTCTAGGCTTTAAAAGCACATCACTAAGTTCAGTCCACATTCAACAAGAGGGGATACTGCAACTTTTAGAATGGAGAAATAATTCAAGTTTTTACTGCTTGTGGATAAAAATATATACAGTAAGTAAAGACATGATGAGGGAAATGGAATTACCAGTGCTAATTTTTATAGTCTTCGATCTAGTTTTATTTATTTATTTATTTATTTATTTATTTATTTATTTATTTGACAGAGAGACAGCCAGCCAGATAGGGAACACAAGCAGGGGGAGTGGGAGAGGAAGAAGCAGGCTTCCAGTGGTGGAGCCTGATATGGGGCTCAGAATCCATAATGCCGGGATCACGTCCTGAGCCGAAGGCAGAGGCTTAACGACTACACTACCCAGGCGCCCCTTGATCTAGTTTTAAAGAGCAGAGTAATGACAAGTGACCAAACTGCTGAACTGTGAATTTTTTTAAGTTGCTCTTACAAGAAATACGGTGTATTCCTAGAAAATAAACGGCCTTATTGTGGTTCCCCAGCTTCTGCTTCAAAAAATGATGGACTAGGAAATTCAGACAAATGAAAAATGTGGGGAAGTATAAAAACACCTTCCTAAAAGCATCAAAGATTTAACCAAATTATGAGTTTTGGGGCCAAGATATCCCAAAAGAATAGAAATCCAGAGGAATGAGCCCAGCTCTGGGATTGTGTTTGCTTAGGGACTTTCGTTAGTCAGGAGAGGCCGCGGAGCAGGGCTTTCAACTACCTTATAGGTTATGGTCAGGACCATGAGTCGTGGAGGCTAGGGCTGTGGGGCTGAAGGAGGGGTGAACAAGAAACAACCAGTCCTCACACACACCGCAAGTCTGGCTTCAAGGTATCTGGGTGGATAGAAAACCTCAAGCCCTAAAATGGGGTTCAGATAATGCTGAACAGCAAGCAAGCATCCCTGGTGCAGGCAAGAAGTAAAATACTCATTGGAGAAAGCCAGTATCATTCAAGACCTTAAATTATTTCTAAAAATATTTCTAAAATTATTCCTAAAAATAAATTTTCAAAAAAAAATATCTAATATTCAACCAGGATAACATAATATAGTGCCTTAAGTACTCCAGGGATGTAAAAGCACACTTTAAGAGGGAAACAGAAAGGCCGCAGTTTGAGTTTGTAAAGTATCATTACCTGGTAGAAGAAATAAACAAGCCTCTTAAGCAAATTTAGCATATGCAAATCCAGGTTTACAAAAGGGATACATTATGGGGTAATTTACAAGAGGATTCGGTACAGTATTTCAAAGGTGGTATGTAGAATAATGAATTCATACTTTGTTTTCTAGGAATATGGCCCATCAAACAACTGGGTACCTGAGATTTAGAAACATCGTAAAGGGGATGTGATAAACAATATAGGAAGTATTGGTTGTGGCTATGTGTAAGGGAAAATTCCCCAAATAATAGTGTTTAGGTAAGATGGAAGTTTATTTCTCTTTCACGTAAAAGAAGCCCAGAGCTAGACAATC
The DNA here is from genome assembly GCF_024610735.1 of Ursus americanus. Classification (NCBI taxonomy): domain Eukaryota; kingdom Metazoa; phylum Chordata; class Mammalia; order Carnivora; family Ursidae; genus Ursus; species Ursus americanus. The sequence goes on along the minus strand of NC_142143.1, from coordinate 19,266,285 downwards.
CAGGGTCACATCTCAGCAGCTCCATAATGTCAGTAGGCACCCATCTTCCTGCTCCACTGTTTTCACTTAGGGTTTCTCTCCTCAAGGTCGATGACTGCATACTCCAAGATAGCTGCTGGGGTCTAACCATCCCATTCTGTTGCAAGTCAGCTTCCTCTAAGCAAGCTCTTATACCACATAACACTTATTACATGCCATAGGACAGAACCAAGTCACATGGCCACCCCTAGCTGCAAGGGAAGATGAGAAATGTAATCCTTTTGTGTGGAGCAAAATGTGTCCATTCTAAAGTGAGGGTTTATTACTAAGGAGAAAGGAAAAAAATGGATCCTGCACTGGGTAGCTAGTGGTCTCTATCACAGCAATGAAATAAGGGGTCAATAACTTTAAAAGGAGGTATGCTAAAATATCAAGTTATTATTTTCAAAGCTATTATAGAACATTAAAAATACATAGAGGGGCGTCTGGCTGCCTCAGTTGGTAGAGCATGTGACTCTTGATCTCGGGATTGTGAGTTCAAGCCCTACATTGGGCCTAGAAATTACTTAAAAATAAATAAATGAAAATCTTTAAAAAATACATAGAGGTGATATATAATGAAACTGAAACACTCAGATTATTAGAAGCAATGAAATTGATATAATACTTACAAATAATTTAGGATGTTTACAGATTTTAGGTTGTTCATATTGCCCCTTGGCACAGCAATCCCACTCATGGAAATTTACCTAAAGGAAAAAGAAAACACAGAAATAGAGATGTTAGTAGAATGTTACTGAAAATAGGGAAGTACCTGGATTAACATAAATGTTTAGCACTGGGGGGCAGTGAGGTAAATTATACGTCATTAATTCAATGGACAAATATAGGATAATGAAAAGCAGTAACTCAAAGATTATAACAACATGGAGTAGATATTTCATACATAAAAATAATGAAGTGGGGTGCCTAGGTGGTTCAGTGTGTTAAGCATCTGACTCTTGATTTTGGTTCAGGTCATGATTTCGGGGTCCTGAGATAGAGCTCTGAGTCTGGGCCAAGCTCTGCTTGTCCCTCTGCCGCTCCCCCCACTCATGCTCACGCTCTCTCTCTCTCAAATATATGAAAAAATCTTAAAAAATAATAAAGCTAAAAATTTGTAATTACAATTCGATTTTGAATATTTCTAAGAGTAAGAACTAAACGGAAATTAGGAAATTGAAAGTTGACCTGTTGGCAAAGAATTATAGATGCTTCTCTATTGTTTTTATTGTTAGATAATATTGTGTAATTTTTTGAAATTTTTTCAAATCCTAAAGTATTCATAAATACATAAAAATAAAAGAAAACTGCATATGTTTTAAGGAGTTTCCTTCTGAAATTCTGGAGTTTTGGAATCGAATAGTTCCTCATAATGGTTAGGGTTAAGACTTTTGAGACACACAGACCTGGATTCAAATTCTGCATCTCATTCATTAGCTGCATGACATTGAGCCTTATTTCCTCAGTGATAAAAAGGAGATGATACCTAAGAATTGGCATGAACTTTATTTAGATCAGGAAGCATACTGTCTTTAAATACATGGTGGTCACCAAGGAAGAATGCCTTCCTCTTCTAAAGGGCAGTCCAATCAGACCCTTACTTGGAGTCAGTGTGGCTTTGATGGAGAGAAAATCAGGAATTAATTCAAGGGGAGAAGCACAAATTTTATTAAAAATCCTAAAGATAACTAGTGTAGAGGAGGAAAGATATATATTTTTTTCTATTCCTCTAGGTTCTTGGCTGGGTCTCTATATCAAAAGATAGATTAATAAGAGAAAAACCAAATTTTATTAATATGCATATCTCATGTACAGTTGACCCTTGAACAACATGGGGGTTGGGGCGCTAAGCCTGATGCAGTTGAAAATCCATGTATAACTTTCTATTCTTCCAAAACTTAACTACTAACAGCCTACTGTTGACTGGAAGCCTTACTGATAACATACACAGTCACAGTCAACACATATTTTGTATATATAGTTATTATATGCTGTATTCTTACAATAAAGTTAGCTAGGGAAAAGAAACTGTCAAGGAAATTCTAAGAGAAAGCACGGTACTCTACCAAAGAAAAATCGGCATATAAGTGGACCTGTGTAGTTCAAACCTGTGTTATTCCAGGGTCATCTGTATGCATGGGAGAAACTCAGGGATGGGTAGCTCAAAGTGGCGGCTAGAACTCTGCATAGCATCTTAACAAGGGAACAATCAACTTGTAATGACAGGACAGAGGAAAAGGGTTTTTAGGGTCCCAAGGGCAGAAACTGTGGGAAGGTAAGTATATGGGGGGAACCAATAGAGCAAAGTTTGTTTGCAGTTCCTCTGGTGCCATCTCTGAGCTGAGTTTAGAGCTGTCTGCAGCAAAGGAAATTTACATCCTTCCTTTAGACAGAAAGGAGGAGGGTAGAGAAATTTTCCTTCTTTTATTGCAGCTTAATTGCCTTCAGCTCAAAATAATTCCATGTCCAAGAAGCATATTTTGAAGTGACATATTCTGGGTTCCTTCACCAGTAAGGTTGTTTTCCAGGACTTTTGTATTTCTTACCATCATAAACTTTACTATTCTAGGGAGAGGGCATTTCATGATCTATGGTATGGAAGGCTCTTAGAAGGGAAAGCAGCACTATGCTTCTCAACACTGCTTGGCCCTATATGTAGTATACATGGTTATAGTTATATACCTATTTTAAATATATACATGTGTACAAACTTATTTTAAACAATGAAATACCTAGTACCATTATAGTCAGACAAGTCTTACTGTATTTGTGTTAACAGTTATTAGCCAATTGGGTTGCTTAAGGGAATCTCATAAGCAACAAAAGGGTAAGGTGATCAGGTGAGCTCCATTTGATGTAATTTCTTTGCCTCGGAAGGTTTTTAAAATCAGATGAATCAGTAGTAGAGTAGGAAAAGAAACAAGAAGGGCATAGGGAAAAGGAAGGAAGACCAGGGAAGAGAATGGTTTTCCACGTGCAGAAATCAAGGTACAGATGCAAGGTGGATCACCATGGATGGCAGCTCCTCTGATTTTTAAAAAGCCTTAATTTAAATTTGTATTCAGTACGGTGGTCACTCCCCCCACAGCCACAATGATATACTTGAAATACATATCTGTCCATATTCCTATAATTTCCTATGAAAAAGCAAAAATATAAAGTGAAATAAAAATAATTACCAGGGCTCCTGTGGGATGGTCTCTTTGCCCACCTCTCTATTCTCTGCCTTACACTTGAGTGCTTTTTCTTGTTCCAGAAACACAAGCATCTCCATGGTCTGTGCATTTTCTCCTGCTTTTTCCTTGGCCTGGAATGCTAGTCTCCCCTTTCTTTGCCTGGTTAGCAATCATTTACTTTCAAAAACTCTAATATCATCTGTCAGGAAAACTTCCCTGATCCTTTTCCCGGGCACTGGCCCCCGCCTGCCAACTCTTTCACTTTTTTATCTTCTATCTAATATTCCATATAATTTTATTTAATTTTGATACGTCAGTCTTCTGGCCCCAAGGTGCTATTTAATGTTTGTACCCTTTCCCCTAGCAGGATTTGCACCCAAGAAATGGTTATGTGACTGAAATGAACGCACGTTTGGTCACCGATGACCCAGTGCCTTCCGACACATGCCCTGGGCTCAGAATCTATAACCCATCCCTCAACATCACCATGCTCACAAGCGCCTCCAGAACACAAATCCTTTTTGCAGTGTTTGAGATGAGGTTACCGTTACTCATCTTACGTCATGGTTCCCAGCATGGGCGAACCCTGATCCGTGAAAGGAGAAAGGGAAATCTAATTTCTAGGAAATAACTCCAGGTCCGCTCTAGTGAAAAGCAGAACTATGAGGCACAAGCGGCCACTCCGGCTGGGCTGCCTCTCAGCCCCACCACGACTCTCACCGGCTCCTACACACTCTAGGTTTTCTCGTGGGCACCATCGAGGTGGGTGCCACGTCCGTGCCCCGTGAGTTAGTGAACGTCAGACCCATACACTTCTGTCCGGACCCCTGCAGCAGCAGCGGGATGGGGTGGATGTCGCCACACGGTGGCCACACTCTCAAGCCGCGACGGGCAGGCGGTGGGACCACGGAAGGGAAGCCCCTCCGCTCCGGGGGTACGAGGCCCCATACCCCGGAAACCCCCAGAAAAGGAGGGCCCGGGAGGAGCTGTTCTTTTCTCCGGAGTTGCGCAAGAGCCAGGACGGCAGGGCGGGCTGGGACGGGTCCGGGCACCCCCCGCCCGCTCGCGCAGACCCCCGCCGAGTCCGAACCAAAAGCGAAAGGAGCCCGGCGCCGCGTCCCCGCCGCTCCCACGTTGCGTCCGCGGGGAGGTCGCCGCGCGCCTCCAAGCCCGCGGGGCCGCCGCTTTGTGACTTCACTGGTTTCGCAACAAGCCCGGGCGGCCCGCGCCCCACCCACCCCCGGCCGGCCGCCCGCCTCGCCGCCTGCCGCCTCGCTCCGTTTTCCGCGCTTCCCTGCGTCCGGGGCCGGGCCTGCCCTGCCGTCGCGGAGCCTCGGGTCCGGCCGCCGCCTGCGGACCAGCACGTGCGCGGCTCCCGCGCCCCGCGCCCGGCCCCGCAGAGCGTAGCGCCCTCCCGGCGGCCGCGCGATGCTGTGCTTCCTGAGGGGAATGGCCTTCGTGCCCTTCCTCCTGGTGACCTGGTCGTCCGCCGCCTTCATCATCTCTTACGTGGTGGCGGTGCTCTCCGGGCACGTCAACCCCTTCCTCCCCTACATCAGGTGAGGCCGGGCTGGGCGGCGGGGCCGGGGGCCGGGAGGAGGCGCCGCGGGGCAGAGCTGCCCTCGGGGAGGGAACGGTCCAGACCCGCTGGGGGGCGTCCTGCGGGGAGACCCACGTCTGGCGGCGAGGGGAGCGCGCTCCTGGCGGCCGGGATGGGTAGGGAGGCAGCGGGTGCTGAGCAGAGCGGTTCTGACTTTATCCTGAACACTGACCACTGAACCCAGTGGCGTCGGGAGGGGCTCAGGATAGACAGTAGAACTTCAGACGGACCGTGGGACAGAATCCCTGGAAGATGCTTCTTGGGCGGTATTGAAACAAGAATGGGGCCTGATGGATGCCATTTTTTGAGTGTGTAAGAGGCAGATCCAGGTGTGTGCTAAAACAGCTCACATATTTCACTTCCACTTCCCAACATCCTCGCGATGGATGTCCGGCTTATTTTTCATGCAAGGAAAGTAAGTATGAGCAGACGCTGAAATATCATCAGTGTGACACTGATGTCACAGCTAGGAATGGTGGAAGCAGAGTTCACACCCAGATCCGTCCAATCCAAAAGAAGGCTGTGTCACCTCCAGGTCTTTGGGAAGCGGGCTTAAGCTCTCCTGGATGGAGCTGCCCAGGATCCCTCCGGGTACTGCGCCCCCAAAGTCAGAGCCCTCAAATCGTCAGCAACTTATGACATCTCTTGGGTTGTCCTTACACCGTTTCTTTTTTCATGAGTTTTGGCTTTTACCTCTCCTGAGGGTCACTTCATCAGCGCCCAGGACGTCTTCATTCTCTTCAAATGGCTTCCAGCTCTGTGCCTAGCCCCATGGCAATGGCTGTTCCTTAACCATTAGAACGATCCATCCTTATCCAAGTGCTGTGACCTGCGTTGGTTGGTGAGGAAATAATAAAGTTGGTGACAACCAAGGTTTGTTACCACTGTATGATCATAGAGATTGTAGGGCTTCTCCCTCCTGCAGCCGTGCTGCATGGTGAGCAATGTTCTGTAATGTTTGTGGGCAAGGAAGGGGAAACGGAGGTGAGGCAAGAAGACTAGAGTTTGAAGCAAGGAGAGCAATGTGAAGAATAGTTCAGAGAAGCAGTTAACGGTGGTGGTTTTGCCCACTCAAGGGGTGTTCCGGGCATCAAGGAGACTTTCCCATCAGACCTGGTGCCCTGCTGAATCCTGGGCTTGGTTTCTCATGGCTCACCTTAGTCTCACATGGCATTGTCTAGCTTCTCTTGATTCTGGAGCTGATAGATGCTCTTAGACTTGTGTAAAAGGGGGGAGTTTCTCTCCCTACAATTCTTTTTATTGAGAAAATAATAGCTGTGTTTGTCCTGGATCTAAAGTTCAGGAACCCATAGTATTTGATACTCACTGGCAGGCAAAGGCCAGGGCGGGGGAGCGAGGCGGGGAAGAGTGTCAGAGGCAGGAGGGCTTGAATCTTTGTGGAGATATCCTATATAGTTGTGATTAATAACACCACAAGGCGAAGTTGAAATGGAAGACATTCAGAAATGGAGAAGTGAGCTGACAAGATGAACCACTTGTGAGATGCTCAAATCACAGATGGTCCAAAGAATAGGTATTCAAGGAAAGGAAGCCCTTAGGAAAAGCTGAAGTTACGGGAGAAAAAGGCTGGAGATTGTCACCTTGTTGCCAGGAGCCAGCAGCCTACATTCAAACAGCAAACACATGTTTTGCTTGCCCTCAGGTGCTGGGGGCTTTCAGGCTGTCTGCTCTCTCTGCCTCCTTGGCCGGAGCACTCCCTTGTATGTGCCCCTCCTAGAAAACCAAGTCATTGAGGCAAAGGCAAGATTTAGATTAAGAATGAGATACCGGGAAGTGATGGGAGTAATGCCAGATTTATCCATTTGGCCCTTGAAATGTTCGACCTTATCTGCTATAACTCATCTGTGCTGTCAGTGCCTCCTGGTCCCCCTTACCCCCACTCCCTCCACTTCCCTCCTATTGCCCTGGCCTCCTTCCTGTGTCTTGAGCCTGTCGGGCACACCACCTCCTCATGACCTCTGCGCTGGCTCTTCCTCTGCCAGAATGCTCTTCCTCCAGAAATTGTCAGGCTTTCCCCTCACCTCCTCTGTTCCAATATTGGTGAGGCCGATTGCCCTATTTAAAACTGCACGCTAGCGCTCCTGGTCCCCCATATCTAGTCTTGTTATTCACCAGAGCAGCTATCATCTTCTAACAAACTATATACTTTATCTGTCTTCCTTCACTGGAATGTAAGATCCATGAGGGCTTTCAATATTTGTTGAATTAATATTTCTTGGGCACTCATTTTTGATACAGTTACTCTTCCCCCTAGGGCCACATACCTTTAGGGAAGGCTTGATAAGATCACTGGTCATTGATCAATGATTTGGATGTATTCAGGATGCTTCGTTTTTACGTGATGACATTGTTAAACCAGTCTGATGTTCTGGCATTTCTTAATGTTAAACACCTTATTTATTTATTTTTTAAGAATGTTGAACACTTTATTTTTTAAAAATTTATTTATTTGAGAGAGAAAGAGAGTGCACGCTCCCCCCCCCCACGGAAGTGGGGGGAGGGGCAGAGGGAGAACGAAAATCCTCAAGCAGACTCCCTGCTGAGCAGGGAGACCTCCTCTGCGGTGCTCAATCCTTGGACCTGAGACTGTGACATGGGCCAAAATCAAGAGTCGGTCACTTAGCTGACTAAACCACCCCGGTGCCCCCAAAACGTGAACACTTTAAATAAGAGCCATTGCATTTTAAATAAGAACCAAAATCCTGGGAGGACTTCTTTCCAATATGACATTCAAACTCAGCTTCCTCATCACATATCTTCTTGTAACATTGTCATCCTGCAGCATATTGAATAAATGGGCAAATTTATTCAGTTCCACAGCTCTTAGACCTGTGGAAAGATGCTCAACCTCATGAATGGAATAAAAATTCAAATTAAAACTCACCGATGCCATTTTTCATCATTGGATCAGCAGGAACCTAAATTTTGATAACACACTCTATTGGTGAGACTTTGGGGAAACAGGCTTTCATATGTTGCTCGTGGGAATGTAAATAGATTCAGTCTCTATGGAGGGACGTTGGCATGTATCAAAATGACAAACATGTATCTGCAAGATTACTTACAGTATTGCTTTTACTAACAAAAGGCTGGAAGCAATGCAGATTTCCATCAGAGAGGACTGACTAAATAAATTGGTTTATTCAAAGAATATGTCAAAGGAAAGCTCTGTCTACATAGAATACTCTTTTTAAATTAATACATTAGTATGGAAAAATCTCCAATACATTGTTACATGGAAAAAAGCAAGATGCAGAGCAAAATATGCTACCATTAATGGGGTGGGGGTGAGGGGAGATAGAGGGTGTAGGGGGTAATAGTGTATACTTGTATTTGCTTGCATAAAGAAACTAATAAAAGTGGTTTGTGTGTGATGGAGGGAGGAGGTCATGGTCAGTGAGACTTCAGCAGGTGGAAAAGAGGGTGGGAATAAGACCTTGTGCTGTACTTTTTTATTTTTATTTTTTTAATTAATTATTTTTTAAAAGATTTTATTTAGTTATTTATTAGAGAGAGAGAGAGAGAGCACAAGCAGGGGGAGTAGCGGGCAGAGGGAGAAGCAGGCTCCCCACTCAGCAAGGAGCCAGTTGAGGGAGAAGTCCTGGGATCCTGACCTAAGCCGAAGGCAGTCGCTTAACCAGCTGAGCCATCCAGGCATCCCTGTGCCATACTTTTTTAAATTAGTCTTTTTATTTTGAGGTAATTGTAGATTTGCATGCAGTAATAAAACAATAATGCAGAAAGATCCCATGTGTCTTCTGCCCAGTCTCTCCCAAAGGCGGCATCGCTGAGCCGGGCATGCCTTGTTCTACATATTTATTCTTTAGTCACACAGACTGATTCCCTATCAAGAATTAAATTAGAAACATGCAATTCAAGCAGCTACTAAATTTAACAAGCTGGAAGAGTATAGTGCAATGTTTCTGTATTAGGAAACCATTAATGCCCTTAAGGTTGTCAAAACGAAGGACGAATAAAAGTCAACCTCAAAGGATTAGTTTGAATTTTTGCAAGGCCACACCCACATTCTCGAGCACAATCATACTTAATTCGTTATGGTTTCTTATATTTCCTCTGTGACCAAATCTCTCAGGCTATCTTGAATCAACTTTACTGATCAACTCCTCCCAGCTGATAAGCCACTCTCTTTTGTATCTTCTTCTTTGGCCTGTGTCTCATGCTTCCAGTATATTCTATGGCCCTTTATTTTTAAAGTTTTGTCGGTTCTGCATCCTGGTGGCTTTTTGTTAACCTAGTCTCATTTTTGTGCAAGTACTGTTTGCTGGGTAGATTGTGGTCTTTGGCCACTCCCGTTGTTCCTTCTCATGACCACAAACCTGCTCGGTGGTTGGTGGCAGAAAACTGGGTCACCTAGAATTAAGCCACCTTAAAACGGAGACCAAAATGGCGTAGTAAACAAAGTAAAGGAGGCTGGGTCTTTAACGCCAAAAATGAATCTACAAATTAGGGAAATTATTTTATCTTTCACTTGGTTAACATTCATAAAATTTAGGGGCGCCTGGGTGGCTCAGTCGTTAAGTGTCTGCCTTCGGCTCAGGGCGTGATCCCAGCGTTCTGGGATCGAGCCCCACATCAGGGTCCTCCGCTGGGAGCCTGCTTCTTCCTCTCCCACTCCCCCTGCTTGTGTTCCCTCTCTCGCTGGCTGTCTCTTTCTCTGTCAAATAAATAAATAAAATCTTAAAAAAAAAAGAACGTATCATAAAATTTAGATTATAATCACAGTTAGGTGCTAGTTCTAATAATGAACAAAATTCATTATAATGAACACATCTTGTAATGAACAAAGCAAAATGAAAAGACAAAATTCTTATAAACAAAAATCTTAAAATGATTCAGGTGTGGATTTTTTTAAGGGAAGGGTATATACTTTTTCCAAGACAGTTTTATGATTATGTGAAGTCCTTGATTTCACATTTGTCTTGTGAAGGGAGATATGAAGAGGCTCATTTTCCCAGACATGTTTTATGACTTCACTTTTTCCAATGACCATTCTTAATCTGTGTGTAAGGATATTTTTTTATAATAATTTTTTATTATGTTATGTTAGTCACCATACAGTATATCCTTAGTTTTTGATGCAATGTTCCGTGTGATTCATTAGTTGCGTATAACACCCAGTGCACCATGCAATACGTGCCCTCTTTACTACCCATCACCGGCCTATCCCAGTCTGTGTGTAAGGATACTGATCTTGATTATTGTCTGTTTCTCGCACAGAATATGAGTTTCATGAGGGTAGAGATTTAGGTTTTGCTCCCTGCTGCATCCCTTGCATTTATGGAAGTGCCAGACACGTAGTAGGTGCTTAGGAAATAGTGGCTGAATGCTGAGATAATTTATTCCAGATGGGCCTGCTTTCATTATGCCCGTTTTGCTCGTCTCCCTTCAGTTGTTGACTGATTCTGCCCGTGCTCACTGTTGTTTGGCTTGGGCTGCCATTCCTCCTGTTCTCCAACACCATTTCTGTCAACTTCATGAAATTCTCCGTGTTTTACAAGATTTGCAGCCTCACTGTGTGGTCAGTTTGACTTACATTATCGGATAGAGGAACAGCTTTGGAGCAGGCAACTTTGGTTAGAATACAACTCCACTGTGTGCCCTCGCTGTAGGACCTGGGACAGGTTGCTTGATTTCTCTCTGCTTTTCTATGGGTTAGTAATAGCACATCCCTTATGAATTAACATGTGAACTCACTTAGAACTCATTGACACCCTGGCGCAAGAACATAAGTTCTCCGTAAGCATTTGCTAATAGTATCATCAAGGGGCCAGTCCACATTGGTCTGGATAGATGCTAAGATTAAGTAGGAAAGGACATTTGTTTGAGGGCTAATTTTATAAGTAATTGGTTTATTTGTGATTATAGCAGAAGGTTTCTTTTTAATTTTATTTTTTAAGTAATCTCTACCCCCAGCGTGGGACTTGAACTCACAACCCCAAGATCAAAAGTTGCACGCTGTATCCACTGAGCCAGTCAGGTGCCAGTATAGTGGAAGTTTTCTTAATCAACCTCAGTCAACTTGCTGGGTTAACTGGTAACCTCATTCTCTGAAAAATACACGGACTGAAGCCAGTGGTCTCTGAAAGCCTCTCCCAACACTGGTCACTCTCTGGGGTGCTTGTCGGCTTCTCTCACCTGTTTCTTTGTATGCTTATCCAATGCCAGCTGTGTTTGTTCCCAAATGCATTTATGCCAGTTGTATTTTATTTATTGTAATTACGTGATTTAACTCACTATACATAAACTGTTGGTCTGTGAATGCAAAAAAAGAATTGTAATTTTCAAGAAAATTCTGTTGAATGCTTTGGGAAGATTCAAAAGAGACAAGTTGTCAAAAAATTGCGGTCTATTTAGTCGTATTTATGACAAATGGAAAGACTTACAAAAAGTGATTTAAAAAAACTAGAAGGATTCTGCACTTAAATTGCTTCAAAAGCATCTTTAAGATTTCCTTCTACTTTAAAGAACCAAAAACTAGAAATGACATCATTCGGAGTAGATGTGGTTTATATGCCAGGGAGACACACGGTGGACTGGTGCTCACATAATGGTCTCAGCCATGTCAACAGGTAGGCAAATGAATGTGCGGACATTTATTTGCTTGTCGTGTGTATGTATCCACATAATTTTTTTTGTATCCACATAATTTTTTTAAAGATTTTATTTATTTGACAGAGAGAGACAGCGAGAGAGGGAACACAAGCAGGGGGAGTCAGAGAGGGAGAAGCAGGCTTCCCACTGAGCAGGGAGCCAGATGCGGGGCTCTGGACCCTGGGATCATGACCTGAGCTGAAGGCAGACACTCAACGACTGAGCCACCATAATTTGTGATGACTTCTGCCTAAACCAGCTTTTTTTTTTTATTACTAACTACATTGCATTTCAGGCAATTTTTGCCTCCATTTCAACCATAAGAGTGGGGTCCGGATATTTATAGCAGTGTTATCAACAATAGCCAAACTATGGAGAGAGCCCAAATGTCCATCAACTGATGAATGGGTAAAGAAGATATGGTATATATATGGAATGGAATAGTACTCAGCCATCAAAAAGAATGAAGTCTTGTCATTTGCAACGACATGGATGGCGCTAGAGTATATTATGCTAAGTGAAAGAAGTCAGTCAGAGGAAGACAAATATACCATATGATCTCTCTCATATGTGGCATTTAAGAAGGAAAACAAGTGAACATATGGGAAGGGGGAAAAGAAAAACAGGAGAGAGGGAAACAAGCCATAAGAAACTTTTTTTTTTTCAGAAAACAAAGAACTATATTATAGAAATAAAGAGCAAACATGAACCCAACATTCTAGGAATCCTAGGAATTTCTCATTTCTTTACAAGTTCATACAAGCTTTATATGTCTATGTACTTCTACATTTCCATGTTTATATTCACCTATTTTTTTATAAAATTGGGTTCACTCCTACATATTATTCTAAAATTTTATTTTATTAATTAATTTATTATTGAAGTGTTATATTAGTTTCAGCTGTACATTATAGTCATTCAGTAATTCTATACATTACTTCGTGTTCATCAGGGTAAGCGTAGTACCCCATCTGTCACCAAACATTATTACAATATTATTGACTCTATTCCCTATGCTGTACTTTTCGTCTCTGTGACTTATTTTGTAACTGGAAGTTTGTACCTCTTGATCCCCGTTATCTATTTGTACATATCATTTTGGATCATACTTTTTCACTTCTGTTTGTACGGTTACACAATATGGAGTTTTCCAGGGACAATAACTTGTGAAGGCGTGTTTTATGCTTTTAAAATAAAAAAGTAATAATCATAGTGAAAAAATCAGAAATACAGAAACAGAAAATAAATATTTCAAATCTCAACTTTCTAGAAATATATTATTGGCTTGACTTACATAATTTTGGACTCTATTTACATACAATCATTCAACAATATCTAATATATATGAGCAGGGATGCAAAATGCCCAAGGTTCATCAGTACAATCCATAGAATACTCATTACTCATCTTGTAAGATATATTTAAGTATATATGTAAGCATATTTATAAACAACAATATACATTTTTATCTTTTATACCATTAAGACCATGTCACATAGAGTGTTCATGCCCGCCATTCATCAGTTACCCCCGTATTATGACAATGTCCCGCCGTAAGAAACTCTTAACGATAGAGAACAAACTGAGGGTTGATGGAGGGATGTGGGTGGGGCATGGGCTGCATGGGGGATGGGTATAAGGAAGGCACTTGCTGTGATGAGCACTGGGTGTTGTATGTAAGGGATGAACCACTGAATTCTTCTCCAGAAGCCAATCATATTGCACTGTATGTTAACTACCTAACATTAAAAACAAACAAACAAGCAAACAACCAAAAAGCAGTGGGGTCCAGGGTAATAAATAATCAGATAATAAGTTCTGTGTGTAGAAAGTCACATATTCTGACATGATGTTAGTGACGCTTCAGTCTTTATAGTGCGGCGATAATTACTTCCTAGTATCTCTCAGCCATGGTGTCAGAGGATGAAAAGGTGGGCTTGCCATTGAAAACTTTCAGCTAGAAAACTATCCTTGAAATGATAATTTAGAGCCTCACATTTTCTTCAAAAAAACATTATCCAAATTACTTAATCCTGAGAAAAGCATAATAAGAAAATTGAAGATCCCAAACTTTCACAGCTCAAAAATTAATTGAGGTGATGCATGCATCACCTATTGTTTGGCTTCTGAGTCAACTTTAAATGTGTGTAATTTCTTCTCTGTTTAAATTTTCCATTGTCATCGGATTGCATAAAATTCTTTTTTTTTTCAGGAAAAATAAAATTGGGAATGTTTTCTTCTGTTACTCCTACTTCTAAAAAGACGGTAGAGTAGTGCTCAAAAGTCTGACTGCTGCAAGGCTACCAGTTTTTAAATATAAGTCTCAATTTCAACTTAAAAAAAGAATGTTCTACTCAACAGTCCTCCTTACCTGACAGGAACCGCGTGTCAGCCCCTCAGGTACCTGCGTTGTAGATGCGGTTCTTGCCAAGGACATCAGCGGATGTGGTCCTGGCTGTGGTTACATAGCACTACAAACTCACATGGAAATGATAAGTTTTCATAGAAAGAAACTAAAATAGCACAGCAAGGGAAAGTTCCTAAGTTGTGTCCATTGAAATCAGACAGCTCTAGGTGCGTGGCTTGGCTTTCCCGTGTACTATCTGCGTGACCTTGAGCGAATTACTCTTCTAAGACTGTTCCCTCATCGTGAAGATGGGCATAATAAGTACTTGCCTTACAAAGTTGTGCAGACCAAGTAAGATGTGCCTGGCCGAGTGTAAGTGCTGAGGAAATGTTAATTGTACAACTTCTTTTGTAATATTAGCAGCAATAGTCCAAGCAGGGATGGTTTCTAGAGACCCCTCTCAGAAAACTTCCCAAATCTGAGCTCTTATCACCTCCGGCTTCATTACCACCCAGGCCCCAGCCGCTGTCATCTCTTGACAAACTACTGAAATAGCTTCCTAACGGATCTCATTGGTCCATGCTTGCCTCTCTACAGCCTTTTCACAACATTCTTGAAGAATATCAATCAGCTTCATATCACTTCCCAGCGCTTAGCCCTCAACAGCTTCCCATCATCTTAGAATAACATTCAGAGTCCTTACCATGACCCCGGGGCTCCCCGCGACTTCCTCCCCCATAAGCACACACGCACTCGTGCTCACTCCTCTCCAGTCACACCTGCTTCCTTGCAGTTCCTCTCATACATTGCCAACGTAAGGCCTTTGACTTTGCTGATCCTCTGCTTGTAAATTTCCTGGCCCAAATATTCCACTTCATCCAGATCTCTGTTCAAGTCCCCTTCCCAGAGTACCCCGTCTCAAGGAGGCGGCTCACCTCTCTTTGAGTCCTGGATCCAACTTTCTTCACAGCATTCATCACCCTAGACTCTTTTTATTGCCCTCCACAGTCTGTAAGTTTCATGCAGGAGGGGAGTTTTCTGTTTTATTTGTCACCACATTCACCATGCCTGCAAAGTCGCCCGTTAGGTTGAAGGTAATCAGTAACTATGAATTGAATCAACGAATCCTTGATTCATATTAGATACTAAGCTTCTTGAAGGTTAGTGAGTTATTTTTTCATCTTTGTATCCCCATCACCTGGCATAGTTCCTGACACTTAACAATTAAAAAAAAATTTTTGTGGGACACCTGAGTGGCTCAGGCGTTGGACTCTTGATTTTGGCTAAGGTCATGACCTCAGGGTTGTGGGACCTAGCCCGGTGGCACAGGGCTCCCTGCTGGGTGTGGAGGCTGCTTGAGATTCTGTCTCTCTGGCTCCTTCTGCCCACCCCACCCCCACCAATTTGTGTGTGTGTGTGTGTGTGTGTGTGTGTGTGTGTGTGTGAAGAAAGAGGGAACTTGGACTGACACTAGAAAGGGGGGCAATTTGCATGTGGGTGGGGTGAGAATAGAGTGAGTTGCTTGTATTTATAAGTAGGAAATTCTTTTTAGTTTGAAAATGGTTGATAGAGCTATATGGTGCTTCCCACTTCGGGGCAATCATCAGCAAATGAAGCTGCCAAAAAGTTAGCCCTAATAATTAAAAGTACCTAGTAAAATGTAATGACTTTTTATCATCCTACTTCTTCCTTTCAAATATTATATTTAAATATTGTGAAGATAAAGGAAGTAACAGTCTCCTTTATTGGTGCATTCAGTGTCTTCAGGTTCTAAGTCCTGGTTAATTTTTCCAAGCAATGGGCCTGGAATCTAATAAACCTCAGCCTGGGCAAGCAGATAATTTTGCATATTGTCAGCTTGTCAGTCCCCCCTTCCCCCATAAACCATGACTCCAGGCTTTGGAATGACGGAATTTCTTGTATCCAGTGATTTAGAGAAGAGCACTCCATCAAGCTTATATTATCATGTAGGTCTTCTTTGCATTGTTTTCATTCCTTTGAGCATCAAATGATTATGCACTGGTGTAAATTCATAAATTAGTTTAGAGAAGGATGTTAGACAACTTGGAATTTTCCATGGTGAACTTAATTGGTAGAGATGTAAATAAAGGAAATGTAGATGTAAGTTGATTTCCTAGACACAATCCTACCCTAGAAACAACTGTCTACAAACAGCCTCAACAGCTTCTAAGTCACAAGCAAATGAACAATTACTTTCTATTCCCGTTGCAGTTTCCAGGAAGTGCGTTATTTACCAGGAGGCAAGTGAGGAGGTAGCTGGGATGGGGCAGGACCAGAACCATGTTGCTTCAGCCACACGGTACAGAATCATGTGGTGGGAGTTGGGTGGGCAGACTATTTTGCAAGGTTGGGAGGCAATCGGTTTCACCAATTCACTTATTCATTCTCCAGTTTCCTGAATCAGCACCCAAATATAGCTACGCCAACCAAATACTGCTCCCTCAGCCTTTGTGCAGTGAGATCATTTAGTGTGAACTTAAAAAAATAAAAATGAAAAGAGTCTACCCACAGTTTCTCTTGGTACCCCCTGGGCGTTATGTTCATCTGGATTCCAATGTCAGGCAGAAGATGTGATGTGATATTTATTAATGATGTAACATATTAGCTCAGAGACTGAAAGACTTAAAAGAACATTTTAAGGTAAAAGAGCCTTTCATTTTTATTGGTGATAATGGGCAACCACTACTATTCTTTTTTTTTTAAATTAAAGCATAATTAACATACAGTGTCATGTCGGTTTCAGATGTGCAATATAGTGATTCAACAGTTCTATACATTAGTCAGCGCTCATCATGATAAGTGTGCTCTTGATCTGTTTCACCCATTCCCCCACCCACCTCCCCCTGGCAACCACCAGTTTGTTCTCTGTAGTTAGGAGTCTGGTTTTTTGGTTTGGTTTGGTTTGTCTCTTTTCTTTGTTCATTTACTTTGTTTTTTAAATTCCGCATATGAATGAAATCATATGGTGTTTGTCTTTCTATGTTTTATTTGTGTCACTTAGCATTATACCTTCTAGGTCCATCTTTGTTGTTGCAAATGACAAGATCTCATTCTTTTTTATGACTGAGTAATCTTCCAGTGTGTGTGTGTGTGTGTGTGTGCGCGCGCGCGCGTGTGTGTGTGTGTGTGTGTGTGTGTGTGTGTGTGTGTAGCCCATATCTTGTTTATCTAATCCATGGACACTTGGGTTGCTTCAATGTCTTGGCTATTGTAAATAATGCGGTAACAAACATGGGGCGCATATATTTTTTCGAATTAGTGTTTTAGTTTTCTTTAGGTAAGTGCCCAGTAATGATATAACTGGATTGTATGGTAGTTCTATTTTTAAGTTTTTGAGGAACCTCCATATTGTTTTCCACAGGGGCTGCACCAGTTTACGTTCCCACCAACAGTGCAAGAGGCTTCCCTTTTTTCCACATTCTCACCAACACTTGTTATTTCTTGTCTTTTAATTCTAGTCATTCTGACAGGTGAGAGGTTATATCTCATTGTGGTTTTGATTTGCATTTCCCTGATGATGAGTGATGTTGAACATCTTTCCATGTGTCTGTTGGCCATTCTTTGGAAAAATGTCTATTCAAGTCCTCTGCTTATTTTTAATTAGATTATTATTATTTTTTGGTGTTGAGTTATATAAGTTCTTTATATATTTTGGAATATTAACCCCTTATGGGATATATCATTTGCAAATATCTTCTCCCATTCAGTAGGTTGTTTATTGATGGTTTCCCTTGCTGTGCAAAATCTTTTTATTTGGGATTAGTCTCAAATAGTTTAATTTTTTTTTTATTCTTAAAAGTTCTTAGAAGTGTCACATCTTTATTTGCTGCTTAGAAAATTTTCTTGAAATA